>NW_027661951.1:0-21459 GCF_963422515.1 Blennius ocellaris | reverse complement strand
AGAGAGAGAGAGAGAGAGAGAGAGAGAGAGGAGAGAGAGAGAGAGAGATAGAGAGAGGAGAGGAGAGAGAGAGAGAGAGGAGGGCTGTAAATAGAAAAGGAAGAAAAAAAAAGGCTTGAATGCCATGATGCAGCCATGAATAAGAGATGTTTTGAATGCAGTTTTTTTAGGCGCACACACACACACACACACACACACACACACACACACACACACACACACACACCACACACACACACACACACCACACACACACACACACACACACACACACACACACACACACACACAGCTCAGCGTTCCATTAGAGGAAGTCCAGGCCATTAGCAGCTTTATCTTCTTTGTGTGGGACAACCTGCCCCCCCACCCCACTCCCCCCCCCACCACACTCCCCCCCCCCACCCCCCCCCACGATGCAGATGTTTCAGAGCGTTGTGTTTTAGCAGACAAAGACTGGATCTGCTTTCAGAAAACAGCCCGTCTGTTCCCCTGAAGCCCAGATCGACGCCTCAAAACAAACACGAGCCACTTTTATAGAAAACATTCTATTTTATGTCACGCAGCTTCGCCCCCCCCCCCCCGCCCCCCCCCACCCACCCACCTCGCCGCCGCTCACGCAGAAAGTTCGCCTCGAAAGTGAAAAAAACCAACAAAACTATGATTATCTGAGTCACAGGAACTTCCTCCTGTCTGATGAACACATGAACACATTCTGCTGGTTTCACTCTGCAGCTCGGCGAGGAAGAAGGTGGGATGTGTGGCTTTTCCCTCCTTTAGTAGTTAATAAAATCACATTTTGAAGTGGCTGAGATGAACTCCTTATAAGGACTTTCTTTTATATATACTGTGTATAGAAATGTAACATATTCATTGCATTTCACTCATCCATCGTGCTGTTTTCCATTGTTTTCAGTGTGTGGTTGCTCGTACAACGTGTGTTCCTCTGCACAATAAAGTCGATTAAAAAAAAAAAGCTTATTGTTTTCTGTGCCGTTTCAACGTAAACACAAACAACTAGTGGACGTACAGGGAAACTACATAATTTTCAGTGTTTCGGCCGTTTACGTGGGAAATTTTCTTGGTAAAAAAAAAGTGAAACTTCTCTCAAATAAAATGCAAAAAAAACCGACGTGTTTTCACTTGAAACCTTAAACGGGCCGAGTTTCTCCAACGCTGCAGGAAGACGAGTTTTGTTTCAGTTAATTCCATGTAATATCTTCACATTAGGGATGAAAACTCATAATAAAATCAGAGTTAAGTCACTCAATGAAACATACATTTTAATGCACCCTTACTTTAATCTACTGCTGCAGAATTATTATTATTTTTTTTATGCATCAAATTCCGTGTGGCGGCTAATCATTGATCCACCTCAGGGCCTAATAATAATAATAATAATGATCAAATACTCCTTGAAATGTATATTTTGGAAAATATTTGTGTTTTTTACCAAAGAAAAACAGCAGATTTACGTCAACATACTGGCATTTAAAGGGTTAAAAAAGAAGTATTAATATTTGACATGTATGTTTCAGGTTGAAGTAGTTTTAAAAGATTAAAGCATTTAAAGTGGGGAAATAATATTCATGTATAATATTTTTACAGCAGTTTTTTTTGCGGAGTGTCGTTCTTTTGGCCGAAGGGACGAATAAGGAAGTTTTTAAAAAAACATTTTTTATTAAGGATCTTTTAAGGGTAAATCCGGTGTTTGTCTTTCCACAACATGCAAAATAAAAACTACTTAAAAAAAAAAAAAGAGATCTACATTTGAACCTTTGACAACCAGCAGACAGAAAACTTCTACAAGCAGCTACGAACTCTGGGAACAACTTGTGGCGTTTTCGAAAAGTTCCACCCCGGGAGCAGCTTTTTTACACAATACAAACATCAAACCAACCCAAATAGTAGGTTTGGTTTAAAATAAAATAAAATAAATTTAAAAAATAAACAAAATATATCAATATTATTGTAATAGTCAGTGTGTCTGATGATGTGTGTGTGTTTTCCTTGGTTGTGTTTATTTGTAGCTGTTGTTAGTGTATATAAGAGTAATTAAGGAGTAAATAATGAGATTAAATAAGTTTCTCTTCTGCAGAAGACTTTTAAACACTGTGTGTGTTTATAGATTTTCTAAATAACATTACAACGTACGTGCCTGGAAAACAAAATCTGCACGTAACAATCCCTCCGTCACTCTAATGACTTCACCTCCTCAGGTCACTTTGTTCTTCCTGGACGTGAAGCCGACGGTTCTGATGTGACGAGTCGTGAATTAATGATCAGTGCTGAGTAAGACGGTCGCTGAAGTGCTGCTGCACCCGGGTGGAGGCCAGCTCCACCTCTCGGCGCACACGCACACGCACACAACAAAACAAAACTTCTTACTTCAGATTTTCTACCTGCTTGTTGATGTTTGCACCTTGAGAGCAAAGCAAACAAAACAATGCATGGCAGTGTGTGTGTGAGCAGGTCAGTCCAAGGTCAGTCCAAGGTCAGTCCAGGGTCAGTCTAGGGTCAGTCCAAGGTCAGTCCAGGGTCAGTCTAGGGTCAGTCCAAGGTCAGTCCAGGGTCAGTCTAGGGTCAGTCCAAGGTCAGTCCAGGGTCAGTCTAGGATCAGTCCAGGGTCAGTCCAGGGTCAGTCTAAGGTCAGTCCAGGGTCAGTCCAGGGTCAGTCTGAGATCAGTCCAGGGTCAGTCCAGGGTCAGTCCAGGGTCAGTCTGAGATCAGTCCAGGGTCAGTCCAGGGTCAGTCCAGGGTCAGTCTGAGATCAGTCCAGGGTCAGTCCAGGATCAGTCCAGGGTCAGTCCAGGGTCAGTCTAAGGTCAGTCCAGGGTCAGTCCAGGATCAGTCCAGGGTCAGTCTGAGGTCAGTCTGAGGTAAGTCCAGGATCAGTCCAGGGTCAGTCCAGGGTCAGTCTAAGGTCAGTCCAGGGTCAGTCCAGGATCAGTCCAGGGTCAGTCTGAGGTCAGTCTGAGGTAAGTCCAGGATCAGTCCAGGGTCAGTCCAGGGTCAGTCTGCAGGAGGCGTCAGTGGTTTGTTTCTGCCTTGATTTTGCAGCCGGCGCCTTCAGACAGCAGGTAAAAACAGCAGTAAATGAGTTCTGAGTGAGTTCATGCAGAACAACTTGGACTTCAGGGACTCGGTGTCTAAAAAAAGCTGCGGGGGGGTGGGGGGGGGGGGGGGGGGGGGGTTGGTGTGGCCGGACCTCGGCCCTTTAGAGGGCCTGAGGCTGGACTTTACACAAGACTCTTCATGTCTGCAAACAGAGTTTTAGAGAAAAGGAAACAAATTACAGCGTCCATTCATGTTATTATTATTATTATTATTATTATGATAGCAGAAGATTATTATGATTATTACTCTAATCTACTGAAGGACGGTGTGCAACCGCAGTGCATTTACACAAAGAGCTGTAATCTAATAGACGCTACAATCTTTCCTGGCTGTGAGCATTCATCAAATTATATATATATATATATTATATATAGATATGTCACATGCCACTAAATGACATCAGATTAATGGGAAGCGAGGGGTGGAGACTTCCTGGACCTGAAGGTGTTTCCAGAAGCTTCTGGACGAGTCTGTTTGTCGTCTTCCTGACGGGAGAAGAAAAAGGAGTTTCGGGACTGACGAGCGACGGCGAAATGTAAAAATGGGCTTAAAACGTGCAAATACCCGTCAGAGGAATTCTGCCGTTTTGCTCCAGGTGTTGATTCTTCAATCACCTTTAAAATGCATGAAAAAGTGAAAGTGGAGTCTATTTGTGTGATTTAAGCAGCGTCTTAATAAATCATCACCAGAATAACAGGAGGTTATGGGCACATTCTTCAATATATATATATATATATTTTTGCGATCCCTGCAGGTGACGGAGGTTAATTCAATCTTCTTGACTACGTTCCTGTAAATATTCACAGCTTGAAATGGAGCAAGTAATTGACTGCATATAAGATGGATTTCATGAAAATGACAAAAACTCATGAGATTTTTGGCCTTAAGTCTTTTTTTTTTCTTCTCGTCGTTCTTAAAAGTTAATTTTGTCCTACAGCTCAAACTGATGTAGTACATTTGCCAGGCCTTTAGGTGGTGTTCTTTTTGTTTGGGGGGGGGGGGGGGGGGGGGATGACATCATCGTTTTCTGCAAATGTTTGCTCTTGAAGCCGAGCCGGTGTTTTTAGAATTTTTAAAAATTTCCTCCACTCGGAAACTCGTTCAAAAAAAAAAAAAAAATTGATGTTCAGAAACTTAGCGTTTAGATAAAACGGCGTTCTCGTGTGAACGGATCCTCCGGCGCCGTTTTTTTTTTTTTTTTTTTACAAAATTGTTTTGAGCGAAAACATATTTCATTTTCGTTTCATAGAAGTTTTGCGTTCACGCGGCAATGTTTTGAAAATAAATAAATAAATAAATGTGTCCAACGACACAGAAATGGCAGAAACGCTGAAAAAGATGCAGTTTTCCTGTTGGGGCCACTAGAGGGCGCTGTCAATGGTTTTTGTAATGAAACCACACAGAGAAGAAAACTCTTTAAACGTTAACAATGGGAGCATACGGACACAGACCCAGGCAACTATATTTAATTTAAACTATAATTTCTAATTATATATATATGTAATATCTATGTTATATCATTTACATTTATAACAACAGACTTTAAATTTCTCCCGTTTCCATAGAGACGGAGTCGGAAGCCTGACGCCCGGAACGCGACAAAGAATTTGTGTTTTCGTTTGAAAACGCTGTTAATAAGAAGAAGAACCAAAGTGAGGCTCCACGTCAGGATTATGCGATTAGCGGGAATTACGTGTGCGACGGCGTGAAAAACTTCTGACACCGAGACGAAGGACGGGACTCAGAAATCCTCCCCGGGGGGGGGGGGGGGGGGGGAAACGACGCAGCGAAACGGGTCTGGAGGGGAATCGTCTGAGCGTCTGAGCGACGACAAGGCTGCTCACAGACACGCCAATGTCAAGACAAAGACACATGAGAGAACTGCGTCATGTTTTCTAGGATTTATTTATTTTTTAAATTTTAAACGTCAGGAGGTTTGTAGAGACAGGCAGGTGGAGCCGGCTTAAAATAAAACAACAGAAACTAAAAAAAAAAAGAGCATTTTGGGAGTTAAAAGCAACATTTCGATACTTTAATAAGATCATATAGGATGTTGTGTTTCCGCCAAAATAAAGTGCCCCGACTAGATGAAGTGGACAATTCAGGAGATTGATTTGTAGTAATTAAATGAATTTTCTTTTTCCAATTCTATGAATCCTATAACGACATATCTTAAAGTCATACGGCCTTTTCACAATTAAACAAACAAAGTGGGAAGATAAAACATTTTTTCCTTCAAAACATGAATATATATATATATATATATATGGACACAGACGTTTGACAGAATTACGAGCATTTTTCTAGGAATTAATTCCATATAAGTAGGTTTAAGTGATGCGTTCATGTAACCTGGGATTTTTCCCTCCCAGTGTCACAAATTTTCAACGAATTTTCTTTTTCCAATTCTATAAATCCTATAACAACATATCTTAAAGTCATGCGGCCTTTTCACAATTAAACAAACAAAGTGGGAAGATAAAACATTTTTTCCTTCAAAACAATATATATATATATATATATATATATGTGGACACAGACGTTTGACAGGTTTGCAGAATTACGAGCATTTTTATCGGAATTAATTCCATATAAGTAGGTTTAAGTGATGCGTTCATGTAACCTGGGATTTTTCCCTCCCAGTGTCACGAATTTTCAACAAATTTTCTTTTTCCAATTCTATAAATCCTATAACAACATATCTTAAAGTCATGCGGCCTTTTCACAATTAAACAAACAAAGTGGGAAGATAAAACATTTTTTCCTTCAAAACAATATATATATATATATATATATATATATGTGGACACAGACGTTTGACAGGTTTGCAGAATTACGAGCATTTTTATCGGAATTAATTCCATATAAGTAGGTTTAAGTGATGCGTTCATGTAACCTGGGATTTTTCCCTCCCAGTGTCACAAATTTTCAACGAATTTTCTTTTTCCAATTCTATAAATCCTAGAACGACATATCTTAAAGTCATGCGGCCTTTTCACAATTAAACAAACAAAGTGGGAAGATAAAACATTTTTTCCTTCAAAACATGAATATCTATCTATCTATCTATCTATATATATATATATATATATATATATGGACACAGACGTTTGACAGGTTTGCAGAATTACGAGCATTTTTATCGGAATTAATTCCATATAAGTAGGTTTAAGTGATGCGTTCATGTAACCTGGGATTTTTCCCTCCCAGTGTCACGCCGCGGTGCAAAATGGTGTTTTCCAACCATGATAATCGTCACCAAACCTGGAGTGAAAAGAGTTTGTCATTTCTCTCCCTTTAAAAAAAAAAAAAAAAAAAAAAGTGTGTCGCTTCAATGGGCCAATCAGAAATCAAACCCTATAAAGTGTCATCGGGGGGTTCAGCCAATCACAGTCAAGGCAACTCTGCTCTGGCGATGTGGGCGGAGCCTGTTGGTCATCTCTTCCTTATTCAGTGGAAATTGTTGTATTTTAAGAAAGCTAGTGGCGTTAGCGGAGTTTTGACGGCTTTTCTAACGAATATATCTCTATATTCTCTATAATATTTCTACGAACGTCCACGTCGCTTTAATTCTGGTGTTCATGCATATAATCCACGCTTATTTTTCTTTTGTTTCGACGGACATTCTTTCATCTTTCTCAACAAACGATGGTGTTTCAGGAGGGGGGGGGGGGGTTCTAGAAAATGATGGTGATTGTCGAGAACGTCCATTCACAGAACCGAACATGAAACATCCATGACTGTCGGTGACGACAGGCGCTTCGTCCCGCAGAGATCAGATCCACCGCGGCTTCTCAGCCTCCACACCGACTTCCCTATATGAGGAAATTACTCCCGGTGATGTACTTTTTAAGTAACGCGTTTCTCTCCTTCCTCCCTGTGAGGAGAAAGAAAGAAAGGAACCTTGAAATGGAGCGTGAAGCTATAAGAGGCCATATTTGGGCAGAAATCCAGTCTGGCGATGGGGGCAAAGAGAAAGAGAGGAGAAAAAATAAAAACCCCAAAACGTGTCTATAACACACACACACACACACACACACACACACACACACACACACACACACACACACACACACACACACACACACACACACACACACACACACACACACACACACGCACACACACACGCACACGCACACGCACACGCACACACACTGCAGACAGTTTGATTCCTCTCACCCGGTCAACTCTGCAAACGCATCATAGAAAATCTCTCTCCCCCTCCCTCCCTCTCTCTCTCTCTCTCTCTCTCCCTCACACACAAACACTGACACACACCATCCGCTCATACACGCACACACACACGCGCGCGCGCACGCACGCGCACGGACGCTCTTATAGGAGGCTCCCAGTGGAGCGGCGCGCAGTAAACCGGCGGAGCGCGCACCGGACCACTCCGTTAACTTCTCCACGTCCGCTGCAACAAACACATCTGTCTATCTGTCTATCTATCTATCTATCTATCTATCCATCCATCTATCAAGCCAACCAAACGGACGGGAGCGTCAGGGCACAGACTCCTCCGGTAGAAACTCCAGTCCGCCACCGACCGCTCGTCTCGTCTCGTCTCGTCATCGTCTGTTGTCGTTTCCACTCGAGACTGCGGATTTTTATCCTCGAGCTCGTCCAGCGCGTGCGGACAGTGCGGACAGTGCGCATCAGCCGCCGCCCGACCACCAAGTCTGCGGACCGCCTGCTCATTTTTTTGAGTTTGATTTTATTTGTATTTCTTCTTCTTCTTCTTCATCGCGAGGCGTTTGGAGGGAGAAACAGCGAGGAGGAGGAGAAGAAACCCTCCGTGTGTCCGTCCGGGTCTCATCGACTCCGCAAAGAGCAACAGCCTCCGCCGGCGCGTCAGCGAGGTGAGAGACGTCCGTCCCCCCCCAAACCCCCCCTAACCCCCCCCCCCCCCACCAAAACCCCCTCTGGAGGTCAGCCTGACCCCTAACACGGGTTAACGTTAGTGGGAACGTCCTCACAGATGTGTCGTTTCAGCAGCTTGGCACCAGGCCAGGAGGAAAACCCACGAATGTTACATAAAACTTCTCTCCTCCTCCATCCCTCCATCCCTCCATCCCTCCACCCGTTAGTTCTTTCGCCTGATTCGACCCCGTTACAAGTGGAGGCGACGCCTGCAAAGTGAGGGAAAAGTTGCTCCGGAGCGAAGATTCACATGTTTATTCACCAGATTATTTGAGGGTTTCAACCATCAGACATGAAAATCTGCTTCCTGCCACTTTGTGTGGTTGTTTTTTGTTGTTTTTTTAAAACATTGTGCATCAATTGGTGATAATTTTGCAAATATTTGTGTTGCATTTTCACGTCATCAACTGTTGTGTCGCTGCAAGTTGGTTCGTCTAATTGCCGATGTTTTATTCTGTTGAATTTTGCGTATTTGTGTTGTTATATTGGTTTGTTTCTTAAAGTAGTTGGTCACTATAGGAACTTTGTGCCTCCTTGTAGTTGTGTTTCGTCGCTCTTTCATTCACCTGAAGCTCCATTTAGTTCCTTTATAGTCGTCTTTTATTTTGCAGTTGTTTTATTCCAATTTGTAGTTGTTTTTACATTTTCTAGTCTGAAGCTGGGTTCTGACTCTCCACCGCTGATTTGCACTATTTTTTTTCGAGTCGTTATTTTAATCAAGTTGTGTTGCTGTTTCGGGCCATATTGCCCCTCATTGTTTGATTTCTGTTGAATTTGTCACTTTGCAATTGTTTTTTACTTTCATAATTTGGTTTTGGGCTTCATTGTGGATATTTTTCATCATTTCGTCACTGATTTGTCATTTTCTGTGGTTCTTTTGTATTTTTCCATCATCCTTTTTGTATATTTATGTTCAATAAGTTGTAATTTTGCATTTTATTTCGTTTCTTCGTGGCTGTTTTGCATGTATTTGTGGTGATTGGGTATTTTTGCAGTTGTTTTTCCATCTTGTTTATATTCTTTGTGGCTGCTTTGCATGGATTTGTGGTTATTTGGCGTTTTCTGCAGTTGTTTTACAGCTTAATTAGTTTCTCTGTGGCCATTTCTACATATATTTGTGGCTATTGGGTGTTTTTGCAGTGGTTTTTCCATCTTGTTTATATTCTTCATGGCTGTTTTGCATGGATTTGTGGTTATTTGGAATTTTCTGCAGTCGTTTTACAGGTTATTAGTTTCCTTGTGGCCATTTTTACATATATTTGTGGCTATTGGGTGTTTTCAGCAGTTATTTTACAGCTTGTTTCGTTTCTTTGTGGCCATTTTTACATATATTTGTGGTTATTTGGCGTTTTCTGCAGTCGTTCTACATCCTCTCAAGTGTCTTTGTGGCCATTTTTACGTACATTTGTGGTTACTTGGCGTTTTCTGCAGTTGTTTTACAGGTTATTTAGTTTGTTTCTGGCTGTTTTGAACGTACATTTGTGGTTATTTTGTGTTTTTTTGCACCCGTTTGTGGGCGTCTGTTGTTGTTTTGAGCGTTATTGTGGTTGTTTTGTCATGATCTGCCATTGTGTTGGCGTTGTAGTCAGTCTCTGTGGTTTGTTTGATGTTTGAGGGTGGTGGTGGTGGCGTCCAATCTGACTCCGCCTCCGTGTCAGAATCTGCTCTTCCCCTGTGGGCACCACCTTCCATACTCACACCAATAACCACATGCGCACACATTATTTCCATCCAGTCCAGTTCATGCCAATACTGATGTGATTGCATCGACTGGACCCCCCCCCACACCCCCCACCCCTCCACGCAGACAAGGCCTTGCTGGTGTGATACTGGCCGTCCCGGCCTCAGTCACTCCAGAGCTCATCGAGGTGCCGAACGCGTCGGCTGCTCGTACAATCTCAAACAGCGTCCGGCGGCGTCGGGCCTCCCTTCTCGTCGGCGGCGTCTCGTCGCCTCGCTTGACGACAAGGAGCCTCTTCTTTTCCTTCTCCTCTCCACTCTCAGCTGGTCGGAGGCGCTCTGCCTGTTCCCTTCTATTTTTAGCCTCTATTTACAATGCAGTAGCTACAGAGGCAAGAAGAGTCTCTCTCTCTCTCGCTCTCTCTCTCTCTATTTCCAATCGTCCGCCTCTCGTTTATCCTCACCTGCTTTCGCTCGCTCTTAACTTTTCCCTGTCCCTTCATTCGGTTGTTCTTTTTGTTTTTTCCTCTCTGGTTTAACCTTCGAACATCATTGCAGAAAAGTCCGAAAGACGAATTCAAACACATTAAGCGACAGGAGACAGGAGACGGGGGGGGGTTAAAGGTTAATCCCTGGATGCTTTTGACCCAAATCACTACACGACCTACATCCACCCCCCCCCCCCCCCCCCCACATCGCCCCCCCCCTCCCCCATCACCCCACTTTCCCTTCCTTTCTTTAAAAAAAAAACAGGCTTTAATGTGGAGCAACACCACTTCTGAATAACAGTTTCATCCATTTATTAAATACATGTGATTAAGAAAACCAGAAAAAAAGTTCAATTAGGAGGTCTCCCAAAAAAAAAAAAAAAAAATGGATTCAACAAAGAGATTAATTAACTTTTTCTACATCCTTTGCAGGCGGGCGCTCTCCGCCGCTTATTTTAGACGTTTCCATGCAACATTGAAGAACCGCTAAAGCGCCTAATGATGCTGATCTGAACTCTGAACGCTACGCTACGCTACGCTACGCTACGCTACGCTACGCTACGCTACGCTACGCTACGCTACGCTATGCTACGCTACGCTATGCTACGCTACGGTATGCTACGCTATGCTACGCTGTTTGAGAAATAAAAAGAATCGTCCACGTGCGAACCCCTTTCACTGGTGCGTCCAGTGTAGTGATAATAAGCGTATTGTGATGGCGAGGCGAGCGAAGCCCACTCTGCCGCTTCCCCCCCCCCGGAGGCGCCGCTCTTCACTCCCCGTTCCCCTTCGCGTGCTCAACGACAAAAACAAGCCCGTCGCCGCCGGCCGGCCGCCGCCTGACAACAAAACAGATGCGGGGAGGAGAGGACGGCTTTATTTATGGTCGCTCCACTGAAAGTGGGTCTCTGGATTCAACGTCCCGCCGCCGGAATTCTTGCAAAATAATAATAATAATAATAAAAAAAAGAAGAAAGTGGACGATTAAAAAGTGCGATTCGCACTCGTCTCTGCCAGGATTGAAGCTTTTTATGGGCGGGAAGACGTGGAGGGCGTGTAAAGAGCCGACCTTGAAGAGGTTCAGCAGTTCCTGTTTGAACACAGTGGGGGGGGCGACGGGGGGGGGGGGGGACGGAACAAAAAAAGCGTGTAAACGGGGCCCCGAGTGAGCGCCGGTTGTTAAAAGCTGTAAAAACAGCGACTTCCGTTAGGCCTGGGCCCTAAAACGAAAATTCACCGATTACCGACGTCAGAGCGCCGTGTTAGCGACGCGGCGTGTTTAGCGACGCGGCGTGTTAGCGACACGGCATGTTAGCGACGCGGCGTGTTTAGCGACGCGGCGTGTTTAGCGACGCGGCGTGTTTAGCGACGCGGCGTGTTAGCGACGCGGCGTGTTTAGCGACGCGGCGTGTTTAGCGACGCGGCGTGTTAGCGACGCGGCGTGTTTAGCGACGCGGCGTGTTAGCGACGCGGCGTGTTTAGCGACGCGGCGTGTTTAGCGACGCGGCGTGTTAGCGACGCGGCGTGTTAGCGAAAAAAAAAAGTACTTAGTTTGTATTTTCTTCATTTATTTTCAGCAGCGTAGTTTTACAGTCCTTTAAAGTGGCTATAAATACGCAGGTCAATATAACTGCTATATCTAGTTATACACACACACACATATATATATATATTATATTCTAGCTATATACAGCTATAACTGTTTTTGTTATCGAGACGCACTGATCAATATATCGTGATATTGATTTGAGGTGTATCGCCCTAAAGCCCGAAAGCCCCTAAATAATCGTCCCAGCATTTTCTCAACCAGTCCTGTATTTTTTTTTAAATATCTTGAACAGTAGTAGTGAAAGTCGATCAGACCGACGGGACGCCGGAGACGTTTATATTTTTTACACCTCGTCTCCAGCCGAGCGCGAAATCTGCCTGGTTTTTCAACCAACCCGTCTGGCGGTTACTCCCCCCCCCCCCCCAGAGACGAGTTTCCTCATGTTCCAATCCAGACGGCTTGTTTGTGCCGGAGGATCGTGAACCGAGGTCCCGTGGCGCTCTCAATTCCCTCGCCGCGACTTTTTTGCCGCGTACCCGCCTCGATCGGGAGGGATGACGACGTCACGGCGACCCGCGGCTGAGCTTTTTAAAAAAAAAACACAAAACAAAACAAAACTCAACGCCGCATCAACCATTGAGCAAGAAACCCTGGCGGCCACATCCTGTGTGAGCGAGAGGCTTTCAGACTTCCTCTTAATGGCAGATGGTGCAACGCCACGGGGGGAAAAAAGACTTTCCTCCGTGTTCATCCTCTTTAGCACGACGAGGCAAACCTCCGAGGGAGACGAGGTCGTGGTTTGGGACGGCGAGGCGGAGGATCACTGCTCCGCCTCGCCGGCGATTATTTCAATACGCCTCATCACCAGCACTTCTGACTGCGACAGCTGGTTTAGACCCGACGCGGCGTTTCGGATGGTTTTATCGGCGACAACCGTAATTGGACAGGAGAGGCTCCTGGCAGGGCGAGAGAGGGGGGGAGAGAGAGAGAGAGAGAGAGAGAGAGAGAGAGAGAGGCTGCTAATGTGCAGAGTAATGGATTAACCGTTTGGAATTTGTGGAGATGGACAGGGAGCACTTAGTGAGGAGGCGTCTGGGGCAGACGGGAGGAGACAGAAAGCAGATATGAGAGAGCAATGGAAGGAGGAGAGGAGAGGAGAGGAGAGGAGAGGAGAGGAGAGGAGAGGAGGGGAGGGGAGAGGAGAGGAAAAACCGCTCTGCCATGATGCAACAACGGCTGGCTTCTTTCCATTGTTTACATTGTGCAGTGAGGTGGTGAGGCTCCTGGTTGGTGAGGCTCCTGGTTGGTGAGGCTCCAGGCTGGTGAGGCTCCAGGTTGGTGAGGCTCCAGGCTGGTGAGGCTCCAGGCTGGTGAGGCTCCAGGCTGGTGAGGCTCCTGGTTGGTGAGGCTCCTGGTTGGTGAGGCTCCTGGTTGGTGAGGCTCCAGGCTGGTGAGGCTCCAGGCTGGTGAGGCTCCTGGTTGGTGAGGTTCTAGGCTGGTGAGGCTCCAGGCTGGTGAGGCTCCTGGTTGGTGAGGTTCCAGGCTGATGAGGTTCCAGGCTGGTGAGGCTCCTGGTTGGTGAGGTTCCAGGCTGGTGAGGCTCCTGGTTGGTGAGGTTCTAGGCTGGTGAGGCTCCAGGCTGGTGAGGTTCCTGGCTGGTGAGGCTCCTGGTTGGTGAAGTTCCTGGTTGGTGAGGTTCTAGGCGGGTGAGGTTCCAGGCTGGTGAGGTTCCTGGCTGGTGAGGCTCCTAGTTGGTGAGGCTACTGGTTGGTGAGGTTCCTGGTTGGTGAGGTTCCTGGTTGGTGAGGCTACTAGTTGGTGAGGCTCCTAGTTAGTGAGGTTCCAGGCTGGTGAGGCTCCAGGCTGGTGAGGCTCCAGGCTGGTGAGGCTCCTGGCTGGTGAGGTTCCTGGCTGGTGAGGTTCCTGGTTGGTGAGGTTCTAGGCTGGTGAGGCTCCACCTCATCTGGACTCACGTTTCCATTGTCAGAAGTGAAAAGAGCTTCTTATTTCACTCTTCATCCAACAACATCAACTGGTAAACATTCACATCATCAACATTCCTCTTCCAATCACACTGACAACAACATAAACACAAACAAACACAAACATATTTACTGTAAACTCATTCAACTATAGAGATGTTCGCAGCACTAATTAAATGTTTCAAACTTTAAATTCTGGTGCTTCAATCCATTTTAACAAAGGTTGTTAAAATGATAACAAATATTATTTTCGGCCAAAAGTTCAGTAATCACATACTTGAATTTTGTTTCTACTTAAACTTGATCTTATTTCACCTCCGGAAGAAGATAAAGAGACATATTCATCGAGACAATAAGATCCAGTTTAATTAATCCGTACCATTAAAGCCTATTATTTAGATAAATTTAAAAAAAATTAAAAATCCCCCAGGTGGTGCGCTGGGTTCATCCTTGACCTTCAGTCTGGCTTCGACCCCGTATTGGAGGTCGATGGTGTGACTTTCAATGGGATCCTTCAAAAACGCAATCTGATATCTGCTCTCGCTCCTTTTTTCTTTTCTTTTTTGGAGCTTTGTGATCATTTTACACTAAAAATACCTAGAATGCATAGGAAACGTTTTGTTTTTTTTGTTTTTTTGTGACATTTTACTTCATTTTGCATCAGAAGGTTTCATTAAAACTGGATTTATGTTGAGATCGTCGTCATTTTCTGTAGTGACGGTTCGGTTTTGTGAGAATATAGACATTTATATCATAGATAGATAGATAGATAGATAGATAGATAGATAGATAGATAGATAGATAGATAGATAGATAGATAGATAGATAGATAGATAGATAGATAGATAGATAGATAGATAGATAGATAGATAGATAGATAGATAGATAGATAGATAGATAGATAGATAGATAGATAGATAGATAGATAGATAGATAGATAGATAGATAATTACTTTATTCATCCCCGAAGGGAAATTGTTTTGTTGCAGCAATCTGGTACATACGAATATTATAAAATACAATAGAATAGAATATAAAAGTAAAAAAAAAAATATATAAAAAAAAAAATATATATATATATATATATATACACTGCACCACAACTACAACAAAACCAAAACGTTGTACGGGATGAAATCTCAAAGTTTGAACACGCTGCACCTTTAACACCAAAATGAAATGAATAAATGATTTGATTTCAAATAAACGCCTGTTCGTTTCCATGGCGATTTAAACGACGGCGACAATTGGTGAACGCCATCGTCTGCCTCGACAAAGTCCAACACGTGGCTGACAAAACGGTTGCTAGGCAACCGCTCCGCGATACAAATGCGAGGCTGGAAGCCATTGTTCTGTACTATTTAGCATCACAGCTCATTTGTCCTCGTGCGGATCTTTTCCAAAAAAGTGTGTTTTGTTTGAAACGACGAAACCGCGTTCGTTTGAAAAGGGTCAAAACGATTAGCTTGACGGAACGACGGCTAAAAGTTGAAGCCGTTTCATGGTTTAAAAACATAAAAATTAAAAAATCCCCCAAAATGGACAAAATTTCAGAACGTGTCAGATTTGTCTTTTTTCTTCTTCTTTTAACTGAACACAATGTCCCACGTTTGATTTCAATGATAAATTGAGGGACTGACTGAGGGAGCAGCACAGACTGGAAATCAAACTCAAAATATGGTTGAGAATGAGATAATAAATGAGCTCGGTAAGAATAATAAGGACAAAGAACGAAAGAAAGAAAGAAAAAAGATCCAAGATAAACTGAGGCAGTGGCGGAGAAGAAAGTAAAGGACAAGATAAAAGGGGGTCGGAGAGAAACTTGGAAATGGAAAGATAGAGGAGAGAAATGGGATGAAGGCGGTGACGGTTGGTGTGAAAGAGTGAGGGAGTGACGGAGTAACAGAGTGAGGGAGTGAAGGAGTGGCGGAGTGATGAGTGAGGGAGTGAAAGAGTGAGGGAGTGATGGAGTGAAAGAGTGAGGGAGTGACAGAGTGAGGGAGTGATGGAGTGAGGGAGTGACAGAGTGAGGGAGTGTTTGAGTGAGGGAGTGAAAGAGTGATGAGTGAAAGAGTGAAAGAGTGATGGAGTGATGAGTGAAAGAGTGAGGGAGTGATGAAGTGAGGGAGTGATGGAGTGAAAGAGTGAAAGAGTGATGGAGTGATGAGTGAAAGAGTGAGGGAGTGAAAGAGTGAGGGAGTGATGAAGTGAGGGAGTGAAAGAGTGATGAGTGAAAGAGTGATGGAGTGATGAGTGAAAGAGTGAGGGAGTGAGGGAGTGATGAAGTGAGGGAGTGATGAGTGAGGGAGAGACGGAGAAACAGAGTGAGGGAGTGAAAGAGTGAGGGAGTGATGGAATGAGGGAGAAACAGAGTGAGGGAGTGACGAGTGAGAGTGAGGGAGTGAAAGAGTGACAGAGTGATGGAGTGATGGAGTGAGGGAGTGAAAGAGTGAGGGAGTGATGGAGTGAGAGAGTGAGGGAGTGATGGAGTGAGAGAGTGAGGGAGTGACAGAGTGAGGGAGTGATGGAGTGATGGAGTGAGGGAGTGAGGGAGTGTTTGAGTGAGGGAGTGAAAGAGTGATGAGTGAAAGAGTGATGGAGTGATGAGTGAAAGAGTGAGGGAGTGATGAAGTGAGGGAGTGATGGAGTGAAAGAGTGAAAGAGTGATGGAGTGATGAGTGAAAGAGTGAGGGAGTGAAAGAGTGAGGGAGTGATGAGTGAGGGAGAGACGGAGAAACAGAGTGAGGGAGTGAAAGAGTGACAGAGTGACGGAGTGAGAGAGTGAGGGAGTGATGGGGTGAGAGAGTGACGGAGTGATGGGGTGAGGAAGTGATGGAGTGAGGAAGAGGAAGAGGAAGGCGTCAGATTCCACTGTCGTCTCCTGAGGATGAAGCTGAAACCTGATCTCAGTCAGGAACCGGCACACACACACACACACACACACACACACACACACACACACACACACACACACACACACACACACACACACACACACACACACACACACACACACACACACACACACACACACACACACACACACACACACACACACACACAGGCTAAATATCTTCTATTGTTTTTTCCCGAGAAGTGAAAATCATCAACCGTCAGCTTTTGCTTCATGCGACTGAATATTGAAAACCCGGTTTGTAAAAAGCAGATTGTGTGTTTCTGCCGGTCTGACGGCGATTCCAGTTCGTCCTGCAGGAGCAGATTCATCACGGCCTGTAGTGTTTGTGATATTTATGACAGAAGCAATAAAAATAGACAAAGAATCAAACGAGGGGAGAATCAGACAAACAACGGAACTCGTGTGTGACTCAGATTCAATTTTTATCACCATTTTTGTTCTAAATGGCCCAAATCTCTCTTAATGTATTTACAGTCAAACTACAACCTGCAGTTACAATAAAGCACATCTGAACATTAAATGGTAAATGAGTTTAACATTCTCTCTTTTTTTTTTTTAAGTCAGTCTCTATCATCTGAACCTGCTGGGGTCAATCTGTAAGACATACAGTGACCTCTAGTGGTCATGATGAGTATGACAGAAGCAAAGGAGAGAGTAAAGCTAAGAGTCGGTGAAATAAATATTTTCCTCTTCAACCAGTTTTAATGAGTTAAACTTAGTCGCCTTCAACACCCAGACTCTCTCCATTGCTGTTGTCATTCTTAGTACAACCACTAGAGGTCACTATATACCTTATGGTTTGGTTCTCCCAATAGATTCTTAATTCATTGGCCAGTGAGCCACTATGAACACCTTTTTATTTTTTTGGTTGACAGTAGTATCCCCCAAAAAATTACTTTTTTGCTTTAATTGTATTTTTGTTCAATAAGTAATCTTATATTTGATTTCATGCTGCACACTTTAAGAAACGTCTCCGAGGTGGAAGTCCAGAGAACGTTACTGGAGTGGAAATCTCCTTTAATTCAGGCAAACTTAAGTCTTTTGACCCAATGATGTTTGCATTAAACATGTTTTTAAACACTTCTGCATGCTTTTTCTGAACTCGGGTTCCGTCCCACGCTAACACTGCTTTTGTCATAATCACTACAGCCACTAGGGGGCAGCATTGACCTCAGATCACCACACTTTCCCTCTTAAACTAAAAACTTTTCTTTTAAACTGACCTCGGCAACATTTCAGATCGTTTTAAAATATGAATCCAAACCGTCCCCACGTATCAGAACGGATTATATCGTACTATATGACCCTTCGCTTACTCAACTGTCATGAAGGACAATTGCATAATATCCATTTTTTTCAAATGGCACTTAGAGTTCCCATTGGTTTTGTGTGAAAGCGGCTCAGGGATCGATTCCGAGTGGCGACCAGACGAGCGCTCGGCTCCACCGAATCCTCAAACGACTCTCGCGGACTCGTTCTCGGGCGCCCGAGCGCCGGCGAGCGGCTGAGCGTCGTGGAGAGAGCGCGGCGGGCGTGGAGCGTGGGCGGGCGAGTGGCGATGGAGAGCTGGAGGACCGGGAAAAGGAAAAAAAAGACGCATTGGAAGAGGACGAACGCGATACTGATGTGAAGCCTTTTACCACTCACTTCACAAAATACGACATAAATTAGACAAGTACTTGTCCAATGTTGTCAACATTTTTTTTGAAGATAGTTTTTAAAAAACGTTTTAGATGTTTATGTCATTTTCTTCAAAGATAATTGAGACAGTTCTCACGTGTACCAAAGTTTAGCATCACAAATATGTAAAGATGATATTTATTTCCTTATATGTTAAACTAAAAAGTAAAAAAACAAAAAAAATAAACCAAAGTAGTGTTGAGAAGCCAAACCGGTGGACATATAGGGACCTCTAGTGGTTGTACGAAGTATGACGCACACAATGGAGAGAGTAAAGACGCTCCTGATGACTAATTTCTCTATCGATTAGAAGATAAAGCTGACTGGTCGAGAGAGAAAAAAAAAAAAACTGTTAAAGAAAATCGTCAATATGCAGAAGATCACAGTGTCTCCGGATAAACGATGTCAAAACAATTTGTGGTTAAATAAGTTAATAGTGGTTAGACGATCTATTTGTGTGGAGTTTGTATGTCGGAATCCAAAATTCGATGGAGCAGTTCTGAAAACTGATGGATGGATGATCCCATAAGAAATCAGTGCAAACAATGATAAAAGGCCAAAGCAAAAACATGTCAACCACGCTGTCCTTTTCCTCTCCTTCGTCCTCCTCCTCCTCAGACTGGAGGTCAATGGAGGAAAAAAACATAAAAAAAAATGGGCCAAAGCACAAGAACACGCCGTCCTTTTTTTCTGGTGCAGAAGCAAAACATTTTCTCTCACCGGAGGCATCAGATATCAACTCCCCCCCCCCCCCGTCACCCCCCCGTTGTTAAATCTCGCCTTGTAATCTGCTTGACGACAGGTTGGCAGCGACCAATTGGTTCATTTCGGGTTCATCTCACACGGCGAGAAAAAACAACCTTTAAAAACCTCCGTCCACTCCGTCACTATGAACTGGGCGCCACACGAGGCTGCAGGGCGTGTAGTTCACCTGCCAGGCCTTTAGGGGCGCTGTGACTCACTGAACACAATAAAAAGTGCAGAAGAAGACAGAGCAAATAGAAATTTAGAAGTAGATTTCTGCTCATAAACCTGTATATAACTCTAGTTCTATAGGCCTATGGCCCTGCTGCTAGCGTGTGTAGCTCCTAGTTCTATAGGTCTATGGCCCTGCTGCTAGCGTCAGTAGCTTCTACTTCTATAGGCCTATGGCCCTGCTGCTAGCATCAGTAGCTTCTAGTTCTATAGGTCTATGGCCCTGCTGCTAGCGTCAGTAGCTTCTAGTTCTATAGGTCTATGGCCCTGCTCCTAGCAGCAGTAGCTTCTAGTTCTATAGCTCTATGGTCCTGCTCCTCCTGCTGCTAGCGTCTGTAGCTTCTAGTTCTATAGCTCTATGGCCCTGCTGCTCCTGCTGCTAGCATCAGTAGCTTCTAGTTCTATAGGTCTATGGCCCTGCTGCTCCTGCTGCTAGCGTCAGTAGCTTCTAGTTCTATAGGTCTATGGCCCTGCTGCTAGCGTCAGTAGCTTCTAGTTCTATAGGTCTATGGCCCCGCTGCTAGCGTCAGTAGCTTCTAGTTCTATAGGTCTATGGCCCCGCTCCTCCTGCTGCTAGCGTCAGTAGCTTGCAGTCCCTGATTGTTGTGGTTATTTGATGACATCATGGACCACCATGGGTGGGGGGAGGGGGGGCGATTACATCATCTTTTTTCCACAGACGACCGTCGATGCTGACACGAGCCGGGGTTTTACAATTTCCCCCGTCTTCGTGCTCCTAAAACACACCTTATGTGGGCGACGGGCCAAAAACTGCTGGTCTGACTGCGGAGCTAAGAGGCGGGGCTTGTTTGGAACTAGCTTGTTCTCCGTCCTGCAGGCGGAGCGGCGCTATAAATCAGACTTACTTTGTGTTCTGGCTGCAGGGCACAGTGTGTAGCAGGTACGTCTGCCTGCTTTTTTAACAGCCTGCTGTATAAATATAACTCTGGTCTCCTCCTCCTCCTCCTCCTCCTCCTCCTCCTCCAGGTAGAAAAGCCCCA
This sequence comes from Blennius ocellaris, assembly GCF_963422515.1. Classification (NCBI taxonomy): domain Eukaryota; kingdom Metazoa; phylum Chordata; class Actinopteri; order Blenniiformes; family Blenniidae; genus Blennius; species Blennius ocellaris. Next base: position 1,147 of record NW_027661951.1, on the reverse strand, counting down.
CATCGAGCTGCAGCCATGGACGAGATGGACCTGCCCCAGATGAAGAAGGAGGTGGAGAGCCTCAAGTACCAGCTGGCCTTCAAACGAGAGAAGTCGTCCAAAACAGTGACCGAGTGAGTCGTTTCTCTCTCACATCATCCGACAACAAAACAAACAAAAAAAACAACAAAAACCCGCTTTTTTTCTCCACCACCGGGAGCATTCCCTGTCTGGAAAGGCTAATTAGCATAGCTTAGCCCAAATACTGGAAAAAGTAGAAATAGAGGAACTATTTGATCAGAGTTTTAATTGGTAGTTAAATTCAACAAGGTAGTTTTGGACAGGAAGTGAAGACTATATCACGCTAGCCAAGCTAGGCTAACTGAAGCCCCCGTTTACGCGACAAGTAAAAATGCTAAACTAGTAGTCGACGGGCCAGAGGGCAATTTTTTTTGACACAGTGGGCGGAGGTGATCTGGCCTTCAAGATTACATAACCTTTGGAGCTATAAAATACATGTGGGGGAATCTAGAGCATGTTAAATTAAGTTATAACCTTAATTCTGCGTTGTGTTTTTTTTTTTTTTACATTGACCTTTGACCTTTATTGATCATTAGAGTAAATTAATTCCCACATAAAATGACCTATAAGTAGACATTTATTGCAAATTATTGCATCACTTTTGTAGGCTGAGCTACTGCAATTTTACATTTTCACAGTTTTGCCATATTTTTTTTCACAATTTCTGAAAAGTTGAAAAGGTTCTCATTAGTTTCGCTTTTAGAAAATATGTTCGCCTTCGCCCACCCAGATGTTTCCATATCGGCCTCTGGCTCATGGACTATTTGCTCTTGGGTGTCCGTTTACATGACACTGGTGGTCAGAGCCACTAAAAAAAACCCACAGCTTTTTGAAAACATTCCGACTCTGATGGACGGAAAACACGACTTTAAAAGAAAAACCAAAAAAATAATGCTCCGGCAGAAATGCTGCTACTGGGTACAAACGCAGAAGCTGGCGTTTCCAGTGTGTAAACATGCATCGCTTCCAAAACCGTCGCAGTGGAAACGCGAAACTTTTCTGAAACGAAAACGCGAAAACGATGCGCTTTTCGCCCGGAACGCCGCCGAGGCGCCGAGTTCATAAGAGACGAGCTCAGCGTTCTACC
>NW_027661952.1:0-19149 GCF_963422515.1 Blennius ocellaris | reverse complement strand
ATGAAAGGTGATTTTCTTCACGTCGCGAGTCTCGTTTTCGGCGGATCGTCTCAGTTTGTTCTCGACACAAACAACAACAACAACAACAACAGGCAGCAGGTAAACACGTCGTCCTCTGTCCTCGTCGCGTGACGACGGCGTGAAAAACGAGTCGGAGTTTCAGTCCAATGAGATTCGAGGATCGTTTTCACGTCTCTTTCTTCTCGCCGCCGGATCAAAACGTTAAACCTCGTCTGAGACGAGACACGAGCTCCTGCAGCCAAACGTCTCTCCTCCTCCCTCCTCCCTCCCTCCTCTCTTCCTCCTCTCTGCCCCTCTTTGTTCTTTTCTTTCTCCACCTCTTTCGCTCCTTCGCCCACTCTTCTTCTCTTTCTCTCTCCTCCTCTTCATCTCCTTCCTTCGTTATTCCTCCTCCTTCACTTCTGCTCTGCCTCCTCCACTTCCTCTTTTTCCCTCCATCCTCCTCCTCCTCCACACGTTCGCCTCCTCCTCCCCCTCCTCCTCCTCCATCCTCCCTCCATCCCTCCTCCTCCTCTTTTTCCTCCTCCGAGTTTTCTGTCATTTGTGGGCGTTTAGAAACAAAACCGTCAAACCGGAACCTCGACGGTAAGTTTGTGGATGAAGGAGGGATGAAGGAGGGGTGGAGGAGGGGTGGAGGAGAGGAGGAGGAGGGGTGGAGGAGAGATGAAGGGATGAGTGAGGGATGAGGGAGGGATGGAGGAGAAATGAAGAAAGAATGAGGGAGGGATGCAGGAGGGATGGAGAGGTAAGAGGTGGAGGAGAGGAGGAGGGGTGGAGGAGGTGTGGAGGAGAGGTGGAGGTGGAGGAGGGGTGGAGGTGGAGGAGGTGTGGAGGAGAGGTGGAGGTGGAGGAGGGGTGGAGGTGGAGGAGGGGTGGAGGACGGGTGGAGGAGAGGAGGAGGAGAGGTGGAGGAGAGGTGGAGGTGTGGAGGTGGAGGAAGGGTGGAGGTGGAGGAGAGGTGGAGGAGGGGTGGAGGTGGAGGAGGGTGGAGGCCCTGTGAGCCACATGAAGAGAAAAAGTCATTGAAGTCAAGCAGATGTGATTAAAGCGTGACGACGGAGGAGGAAGAGATTTTATCGTCTGAAGCTCTGAACATCACAACAATGCTAATTTTACCTTTTCAGGAGCTGGAGCCCCCCTCTACCCCCCCCAACCCCACCCCCCTACCCCCACACCCCCACCTCTACCCCCCCCCCCCCCCCCCCCCACCCCTCCAGAATCCCTCTGCAGTTCCTGTCGGGGGTAAACGGAGGTAAACGCAAATGTGGCCTAGATTCTCTCTATGCAGGAAATTAAACGACGCGGGCAGCTGGAAAACTCCTGAAGACTCCTGAAAACTCCTGAAAATTCCTGAAAACTGCTGAAAACTGCTGAAAATTCCCAAAAACTCCTGAAGACTCCTGAAATTTCCTGAAATTTCCTGAAAACTCCTGAAAATTCCTGAAAACTCCTGAAAACTGCTGAAAATTCCTAAAAACTGCTGAAAACTCCTGAAAATTCCTGAAAACTGCTGAAAACTCCTGAAAACTCCTGAAAACTCCTGAAAACTCCTGAAAACTGCTGAAAACTCCTGAAAATTCCTGAAAACTGCTGAAAACTCCTGAAAATTCCTGAAAACTGCCTAAAACTCCTGAAAATTCCTGAAAACTCCTGAAAACTGCTGAAAATTCCTGAAAACTCCTGAAAACTCCTGAAAATTCCTGAAAACTGCTGAAAACTCCTGAAAACTCCTGAAAACTGCTGAAAACTCCTGAAAACTGCTGAAAACTCCTGAAAACTCCTGAAAATTCCTGAAACTCCTGAAAACTGCTGAAAACTCCTGAAAATTCCTGAAAACTGCCTAAAACTCCTGAAAATTCCTGAAAACTCCTGAAAACTGCTGAAAACTCCTGAAAATTCCTGAAAACTCCTGAAAACTGCTGAAAATTCCAGAAAACTCCTGAAAACTGCTGAAAACTCCTGAAAATTCCTGAAAACTCCTGAAAACTCCTGAAAATTCCTGAAAACTGCTGAAAACTCCTGAAAACTCCTGAAAACTGCTGAAAACTCCTGAAAACTGCTGAAAACTTCTCAAAATTCCTGAAAACTCCTGAAAACTCCTGAAAACTGCTGACAACTCCTGGATCACTGTGCCATTAAAATCTAAAAAGTAAAAAAATAAAAAAATACATTGATTTTCTCAGTCGGTTCAACTCGACGTTTAAAGGAAATAAAAATGTGTTTTAACTGAGCAGAACTAATAAGACGAACTATTCTGGGAGGAAATAACCTGAAACGGTTCCACGAGACTTTTCCTCCGTTTGTTCTTCTTTTATTTATTTATTTATTTATTTATTTATTTATTTATTTTAAGTCGGCAGCATTTATGACTTGTGGAGAAACGATCTGCTGCTTCTCACGTGTTTTATTCCCTGAAACTCGACTGGCAGGATTCAGGCAAAACGATCCAGGAGGATCTGGATTTGCTTCCTGAGCCTGATTCCTCTCATCTGAATTCACCAAATTAAAACAAAAACCAGCTTTTATTTTAATTTTTCAGACTAAAATGTGAAAGTTTTAGGACGGAATTCGATTTTATTGATTTTTAAACTGAATGAACTTTTCTGTATTTTGGACAAACTGATTTAATTGGCAGACGTTTGACTTTGAGCAGAGATTTTATTTATTTATTGTTTTTATTTTATATATATTGAATTGACTAAAATCTGAATCCAACAGTTTTTCTTTACCTGGTTTGGTTTTAGGAGGTTTTTTTTGTTTTTTACTATTTTTTTTTCAGATAAAACTAGAGCTGGTTTTTTACTCATTTCAACTGGTTTATTGGTTAAATGTGAAACTACACACACACACACACACACACACACACACACACACACACACACACACACACACACACACACACACACACACACACAGAAGACAGAAGAGAAACAAAGCAGGTGAACTCGTGAACTTAATGAAGTGATGAAATCTATTTTTAAACTCTACTGGTTGACACCTAAACTGCGGATCAGGATGCATGCTGGGAAAAATGAGAGGAAGAAAGAAAATTAAAATTAAAAAAATAAATAAATAAATAAAGGGACTTGACTTCATCTCAAAGTCAAACCGTTTGCAAAGAAAAGAACAGGAAGTGCCTGAAGGTATTTTGGTCTGAAGGAGCCAAGAAAAGAAGGAATGAAGTCAGAAATCCAACAAAAGCAATAAAAAAAAAAAAAGAAAATGATAAGTTGGTTTTTGTATTGAAACCACTGAGACTGTCAGAATAAAAGAACCAAGATGGATTGTTATTACGGTGACTGTCAAAATAAAACTACCAAATTGGATTGTTAACATGGTGACTGTCAAAATAAAAGTACCAAGATGAATTGTTATTACGGTGACTGTCAAAATAAAACTACCAAGTTGGATTGTTATTATGGTGACTGTCAAAATAAAACTACCAAGTTGGATTGTTATTATGGTGACTGTCAAAATAAAAGAACCAAGATGGATTGTTATTACTGTGACTGTCAAAATAAAATTACCAAGTTGGATTGTTATTACGGTGACTTTCAAAATAAAAGAACCAAGATGGATTGTTATTACTGTGACTGTCAAAATAAAAACCCCAAGTTGGATTATTATGACGACTGTCAAAATAAAACTACCAAGATGGATTGTTTTTACGGTGGCTGTCAAAATAAAACTACCAAGATGGATTGTTATTATGGTGACTGTCAAAATAAAAGTCCAAAATAAAACCCTCTAAACTTCACCCAAACATAGAACCGGAGCACATAGAATATGAGTTCTCCCGATGACCCCGGTGTCACTAGCATGCTAGCATGTCGCTAAATGGACTCCGCCGGGATGTGAAGATGCAGCGGTGCCGCTATTTAGGCTGTTTGTGCTCGACGCCATTCATCTGCCGCGGAGCTGATCTGCCATTCTCTTTGTAGCGGCGGCGGCGGCTAGCAGGCGCAGGGGAAACCTTGACGAGGCGCGGGGGGGGTGGTGGGGGGGGGGGGGGGGGAGCGGCACGTTTGGGTTTGACTCCAGCATCAAAGCCTCGTCTGTCAGCGAGACGTTTTTCTTTTTAAAAGAAGAAGAAGAAGGGAAAAAAAAAACTAAAAACACAGATTGAACCTCCGGCGCCGTCGAACACGTGGAAAAAGGACATTTTCGGCGGCGCGTGTTCCTCGTGTTGCCGTCGACCCGCCGGAGGTTCACGAGCGCCTGCCAGACGACGTGCAGGGCCCAGAGTTATTAACGCCCCGATGAGGTGGAGAGCGGAGACAAATTTCTCCTAAAAGGCGAGAGGGGAATAAGCGGATTAGCGGCGCTAATGCACCTGTGGCGCCCGGCGGCGGCGGCTTAATCCCACCTGCAGGCGGTAAAGTAGCCTTATTCACCTTTAAGTTTTCACGTTCAAGTTCTCCTGTCCTCCTCCTCCTCGTCCCGTCGGCCCACAAACCTCGCGTTTGAGTATCGGATCCTCGGAGCTGCGTTCAGAATCTGCTGCGTCCGTGTGAGCCGGACTGGCTCCGCCCACACGCACGTAGGACGCGTGGATTCACGATTAAATAATCACAATTGAAATCCGATTAGTCGAGCGGCCCCGGCGCAGAGTCCACGTGATGACAATGTTATTTTCACACACACAAAATACAGAAACAGTAAAATTGCAACAAGCTGCAGTCTGGGAAATACGGTAATTTAAAAAAATTTGGTCTCGAAAGGCTTTAGACACGTTTCTGTTTCTGCCTGATTCTCGGGTTGCAGTTCTCCCCGACTCTTTACTCAACTTGGCCATCAACAAGAAATTATGTCCAAAAATTTCATCGGAAGCGTCAGAGAATACGGTATTTTTCCGCATTATAGAGCGCCTGAATGTTAGCCGCACCGGCTAAATTCAACAACAACTACAACAACAAAATCTATATATATAAGCCGCAGACAGACAGAATCAAAACCTCCACGCGTTTTATGTCTGTTGATAAAGTATTTTATGGTTTATTTGCCGATTGTGATTCTGAGCAGGAAGATTCCTCAGCCATGGAGTCCAGCGCTCCAGTTTACGTGATGCACCTGAACGCAGCATTGACGTCAGTCAGCCGCTGGAGCTCCGGACCCGGAAGCAGCACGAGACGAGCTCACCAGCAGCGCAAAAGTCAATTTTAAGGCAAGTTTCGGGGAATTAAAGGCTAAAAACAGCAGGAATCTGCATGTGGAAGTAGAATCTGGCGGCATTAAACATGTTAACCCGTAAAAATATACAAATTAGCCGCAGGATTCAAAACGTTGAGGGGGGGAAAAAAAGTCGCGGCTTCTTGTCCGGTAAATACGGTAAATTGAATTTGAAGAATTGAGTCACCAAACAAGGTTTCAGCGGCTTTAATTCATCGGCGAACGAGTCGCCTGTGAAGAACGACGTTGACGTTTCCCCAGATGATTTAGTCTCCACCTCAATAATTCGTAAACTCTTGGAAGCGCGATTGTTTTGCCAAATCGAAGCCAAACGTGGTGGAAAAGAGCCAGAAGAAGGAAACGTTAGCGAATCCAAACTTGTGATGGATGAAGTGGCTTCCTGCCGTGTTTACGTTCGCTTCATCAGCCTGCTGGATTCACTGCCAAACATTTACAACACGTAAATAAATACAATGGAATAAATAGAAATAAATACACTACTGCACAGTGAAGTCTCTGTTTGGTTCTGGAAAACCGTCCGGAAAGATTATTATTATCATCGGAAGATGTATAGGAATTCTTAGAGTACTCTGAAAATAAACAACAACAATCCGTTAGTTTTCATCCCATTAAACGTCACAGAACTATAAAATATCACATTAAAGAATATATTTGCAAAACGATCAGAATAAAAAAAATGATTGATTTGCTGTAAAAGTTCAGTCTAATTTGTTTAAATAATAAATCACAAGAAAAAACTTTGTACTGTAAAAATAATGGCAGTAAACCGAGGAATCACAGTAAATACAATAACAAAGTTGTAGTTTTTACACTGTAAAAAGTGCAGAGTAAAGTGAATAACAACAAACTTCACAGTCACAGAATGTTTATATTAGGAAACATCAAACAATTGCAAGAAATGACAGTGAAGTTTACGACACTGTAAAATGTTCAGTAAAAATAACTTTAAAAAAATCCCAGTATAGGACATTATACTGTAAAAATAAAAGGAAATGTCAGAATTACAGTGATTAATAAAAAATAATAAGAAAAATCACTTTCATACACTGTAAAAAAAACTATGTACAGGAAACTGCAAATTCACAGTAAATAATGTGAAACTGTGAAAAGGAGGAGGAGGGAGAGGGAGGGAGGGAGGGAGGAAGAGGAGGAGGAGGAGGCAGAAGAGGAGGAGGAGGAAAATGGTAGGAGGGAGGAGGAGAGGAGGAGGAAGAAGAAATAGCGTCCTGAAATAGTAATTTGTTGCCATAACAGTAGTTTGTGGTCATGACGGTAGTTTGTGGCCATGACGGTAGTTTGTAGCCATAATGGTAGTTTGTAGCTATGACGGTAGTTTGTAGCCATGATGGTAGTTTGTAGCCATGATGGTAGTTTGTGGCCATGACAGTAGTTTGTAGCCATGATGGTAGTTTGTAGCCATGATGGTAGTTTGTGGCCATGACGGTAGTTTGTAGCCATGATGGTAGTTTGTGGCCATGACGGTAGTTTGTAGCCATAATGGTAGTTTGTAGCCATGATGGTAGTTTGTGGCCATGACGGTAGTTTGTAGCCATAATGGTAGTTTGTAGCCATGATGGTAGTTTGTGGCCATGACGGTAGTTTGTAGCCATGACGGTAGTTTGTAGCCATGATGGTAGTTTGTGGCCATGACGGTAGTTTGTAGCCATGACGGTAGTTTGTAGCCATGATGGTAGTTTGTGGCCATGACGGTAGTTTGTAGCCATGACGGTAGTTTGTGGCCATGACGGTAGTTTGTAGCCATGACGGTAGTTTGTAGCCATGATGGTAGTTTGTAGCCATGACGGTAGTTTGTAGCCATGATGGTAGTTTGTAGCCATGATGGTAGTTTGTAGCCATGATGGTAGTTTGTGGCCATGACGGTAGTTTGTAGCCATGACGGTAGTTTGTAGCCATGATGGTAGTTTGTAGCCATGATGGTAGTTTGTAGCCATGACGGTAGTTTGTAGCCATGATGGTAGTTTGTAGCCATGACGGTAGTTTGTAGCCATGATGGTAGTTTGTAGCCATGATGGTAGTTTGTAGCCATGACGGTAGTTTGTAGCCATGATGGTAGTTTGTAGCCAGTTTGTGGCCATCCCATGGTAATTAATGGCCACGGTTTCAAGTTTTATTTCAAAAGTCTTGTCGTTTTTCGGCAGAAATCCACCAAAAACAGCGTGAAAGTGTTTGAGACGAAACGTTCAAACGTGGTTTCTGCTTCTTCTTCGTCTGTTTTGTTCCGTCGGATCGTTTGATGGAGTCGAGACGCGTCTCCGAGCTGAATCAGGCTCAAAGATGGCCGCCGGGCCTGGACTGAGCCCCTTTCACTGTGGGATCACAGTGTGTGTGTGTGTGTGGGGGGGGGTTACACACACACACACACACACACACACACACACACACACACACACACACACACTCCTCACCTCTAACACGTCACGACAGGCGAGCCGGAGCTGTTAAACTTTTAAAGCGCCGGCGAGGGAGAAGATTTGGGCGTCACGTCCAGAAGAACCTTCGTTTGACGGAGGAGAGAGAGAAAGAAAGAAAGAAAGAAAGAAAGAAAGAAAGAAAGAAAGAAAGAAAGAAAGAAAGAAAGAAAGAAAGAAAGACGACGGCGGCAAAAAGAAGCTGGTCGGATGTTTTCTCTTCTTCTGTGAACATTTGAATTATAAATAAAAATAAAACCCAGAACAGCCGACGCCGACTCCTCCTCCTCCTCTTCCTCCTCCTCCTGCTCCTCCTGCTCCTCCTGCTCCTCCTCCTCCTCCTGCTCCTCCTGCTCCTCCTGCTCCTCCTAGAATAGAACAAATAGAATCTATATTTATAGATCCATATAGAATAGAAGATATATTCATATTTATCTTTTATCTTGAGTGCACCTCAACTGTTTTATCATTATTAATATTGTCACACAGTTGCCAGTTTCCTTAAATGTGTTCTGAATTTTAATTTATTACATTTTTATTCTTCCATCTTATAAAAACTGTTGCATCGCTGAGCACTGCTTAAAGCTGCTTAAAACCACTTAAAACTGCTTAAAACTGCTTAAAGCTGCTTAAAACTGCTTAAAACGGCTTAAAGCTGCTTAAAACCACTTAAAACTGCTTAAAACCACTTAAAACTGCTTAAAACTGCTTAAAGCTGCTTAAAGCTGCTTAAAACCACTTAAAACTGCTTAAAACTGCTTAAAGCTGCTTAAAGCTGCTTAAAACCACTTAAAACTGCTTAAAACTGCTTAAAACTGCTTAAAACTGCTTAAAGCTGCTTAAAACTGCTTAAAACGACTTATAGCTGCTCAAAACTGCTTAAAACTGCTTAAAACTGCTTAAAACGACTTATAGCTGCTTAAAACTGCTTAAACCTGCTTAAAACTGCTTAAAACTGCTCATTAGAACACGTATAAGACTGGAGATGTCTGACAAATAAAGGACCTGAGTAGAATAGAACAGAATAAAATAGAACAGAGCAGAATAGAACTGAACAAAATAGAATAGAATAGAATTGAATAGAATAGAACAGAATAGAATAGAACAGAATTGAATAGAATAGAAAGGAACAGAATAGAACAGAATAAAATAGAACAGAGCAGAATAGAACTGAACAAAACAGAACAGAATAGAACAGAATAGAATAGAACAGAATAGAATAGAACAGAATAGAATAGAACGGTGTGTTAAGAACTTAATGTCCCCGTCATTCCAGACGTTCTTCATGTAGAGTAGAATAGAGATACTGGATTAGACACGCTAACCTAAAGAAACGTGAATATTAGCGTCCGCACGGCGTTTCCGACTGGAGTTTGGATTTTAATTTGCTTTTTCTTTTTTCTTTTTTTTTTTTTTAAATTTAAGGTACATTTTATTATTTAATTTGCTTTTCTGTCGCCGGCAGTTTTGAAATAAATGATCTTGAGCAGCAGCGGGAGGCGATAACCCGCCGTCTGCCTGCAATCCGCCGCGGCGAACCGCCACAATAAAGCTTATTTATGGAGCATCTCCTCGAAAAATAAAACAAACGAGGAAACAAAACCTGTTTTGGAAGAAAGATAAAGTGGAGCCGCTGAGACCAATAAAGCTCATTAACCCTTCGCGGGATCCCCTAAACTCCTCCTGGAAAGGGAAACTAGCAGCATCTGGCTGTTTTAATAATAACAACAATAATATTCACAGTTATTGCGGAAAACATCCGTCACCATTAAGGGACTATTTTTTGGGGGGGAATCTGATGAGTTATAATATAATAAGTCAAACAAAGGAATGAAAACGTGTTTACAGCTTAAAAATGAGACGTTTAAAAAAATATATTGCTCAAAGTACTTTCAGTTTAAATGTTCCAATAAAACAGGAAACGTATGAATTAATCCACATTCACTTCACATTATGCTCATAAAGTAACTGTAACTACTGTAACTCTACCACGTTTATCAGTAACATGCTAGTAGCTAATTATGTAATTAATATAAACTAATAACTAATTACCAAAATCAAAAAATAGTAATTATTATGTAACTGAGTAACTGAGGCCCGTTTTTACACGTTTCTAATGAAAACACAGAAAACGGTTTTGAAAACTATGTTCGTTTCCACGGAAACACTGAAAACAGTGTAGTTACAACGCCAGGCCACTAGTTGGTGACTGTCAAAATAAAAGTACCAAGTTGGATTCTTAATCACGGTGACTGTCAAAATAAAACCACCAAGTTGGATTGTTATTATGGTGACTGTCAAAATAAAACCACCAAGTTGGATTGTTATTACAGTGACTGTCAAAATAAAAGCACCAAGTTGGATTGTTATTACAGTGACTGTCAAAATAAAACCATCAAGTTGGATTGTTATTACGGTGACTGTCAAAATAAAACCACCAAGTTGGATTGTTATTACGGTGACTGTCAAAATAAAACAACCAAGTTGGATTGTTGCTAGTGACTGTCAAAATAAAACCACCAAGTTGCATTGTTGCTATAGTGACTGTCAAAATAAAAGTACCGAGTTGGATTGTTGCCACGGTGACTGTCAAAATAAAACTACCAAGTTGGATTGTTATTACGGTGACTGTCAAAATAAAACCACCAAGTTGGATTGTTATTACAGTGACTGTCAAAATAAAACTATCAAGTTGGAAACGAAGGATCATCTGATTGACGACGACAACAACCAGAAGAGCTGCTTCCTGTCCGCCAGGCGTCGTTTATCGCAGCCTTTGGTGTGAGCGGCACGCCGACGGTTTGGTACCGGCGCCGCCGCAAGGAGCGCCGCCGCGAGGATAGCGTTGCCGCGAGGAGCGCCGCCGCGAGCCTCCTTCATGTCAACTCAGTCGAGTTTCCCGGCGGCGTCAGAAGAAGCGGAGATCTGAACGCGTTCGGCGCTTTGAGCCTCGACGACGGCGTTCAAACGGGAAGAACCAGTGAAGATTTCCAGGAAGAGATGCGACGACTTCAAAGCTCCTCTTCAAACGTGACTCCGCCCCCAGGGCCTTTGAAGTCCCCCCAGCAGAATATTCCTGCACTCCAACGCCGACCTTTTTCACAAGTCGTCTTGGTTTCCAGGCGACCTGGTCGCCTCGGTCTTCAGGCACCCCCCCCCCCCCCCCCCCCCTGGTCGGTCTCCAGGCACACCCCCGGTCGGTCTCCAGGCGCCCCCTGGTCGTGACCCTCCGGCCAGAACGTGACAGACAACGAGGAATTTCCTTTAAAATGGGGTTCAAAGTTAATCAAAGCCGGAAGCGAAGTTTGCCGCCTCGGTGCAGCTGAAGTCAGTTTCCCAGTCACACTCTGGAGTTCGTTCACGGCCGTCCAATGGGAACCCGACTTCAAGAGAAAAAAAAATTTAACCAAATGTAATTGTATGTTACGGAAGCTTACCAAAGTGTGAAAAAAATTGAAATCAACTGTTTTTCTGAATTAATGACAAATTCATCGCAGAATAATGAGCTGAATTAAATAATTTTTTTTAAAATGGCTGTTTTTTGAATTCATGAGGAAAAAAGAGTTTTCTGAAAAAAAAAAAAAAAATCGATAACCTGGTGTGTGTGCGGGACACACAATGGAGAAGAAAGCAAATATGATGAAAATCTTTTTTTTTTAATTTATAAATAAATTAAAATTAAGGGGAAAAAAACCTACATTTTGTCATTTTTGAAGAAGCTGCTATAGAAATATTAATAATAGGGATTTAAATATATATAATAATGGAATTAAATCTAAATATGGATGATAACTCAACCATTACTGCAAAATTAAACTAAAATACCTTTACATTTACATAAATATGATGTATATATGCTCTTATACATAATATATACGATCATATATACATAATATAATATTTGAATGAAATATAAATATGGATTGGAGCCCATTATGGACTACTGGTACTAAATTAAGCTGAAGTACCTTTGAATTTGTTTTAATAATTAATGTACACCGTGTATTAAAATAAATTAAACAAAGGAATAACGTCAAGCACATTGAAATAGAAAACGTTTTGATTTGGCAGCAGAATAAAAATCTATTTAGGAAAATAAATAGAATTAAACATGAAAGGATGAAAGGAAAATAACGTGTCATAATAAAACAATATAAATATGAACTGTAAATGTGAATTTACTGATTGTTCTCTTTAATCCCCACAAGGGGCGACGTGTGTTAAATAAACGGAAATAAACTGAATTATTGATTTAAACTCTAAATGGAATTAAATAAATCAAAATAACTTTGCCAATGTAACTATGACCCTCATTAAAATATCATGAAGTTACTGAATAATTCAAGAAATCTATAAATAATAGAAGATGACGTGTTTAAATAAATGAATGAATGAATGAATAAATAAAGGTCAATTTAAGCAAAAAAAACATTACATTAGTAATTATATATAAAATATGGTAAATAAGAATCTGAAGACTGATGGAAGAAGAATTATGTGAAAGAAAGAAAGAAAGACGTCAATGCTAGCGGTTTAGCGCTAACTAGCTTAGCGCTAACTAGCTTGCGCCGGCACTTTTTTTTTTTTTTTGGGACGATTTCAACCTATTTTCACGTGTTTCTTCAGTTTTTAGTTTCACGTGTTTGTTTGACTGCGTTTTTGCTGCTCTGCTCGTAATATTTAAAAAAAATAAATCTCATTGATTTTTTTTTCTTTTTAAACACAAGAGAAATGATGAAAAGTCTGTGATTTATCGTTGGACCTTCTCAAACTGCTCTGGAGAAATAATAATAATAAAACATAATAATAAAAAAAAACAACAACAACCACGTCGTGACATTTAAACGCTCCGATGTGAAAACCTGAGAATTGAGGAAATGTCACTTATTCAAAAATCCAAAATCAAATAAAAGAAAGAGAAGCAGACCTTCTTCCGTCGTTTCCTCCCGACGACACTTTTTGTTCTATTTTTTTTTTGTTTTGTTTTTTCTCCCTTGAACTTTGTGGCTCCGGCGCAGAAGAGAAAAGAAGTGAAATCCAAACCGGCCTGATTGAAATTCTCCGTCCGGCGCCGCGGCGCTTGTAATTAGCTTGATGGCTCTTAAAGCGCCGAGCTGTCAGGCGCCCGCCGGCGGGACAATGCCGCGGCGGCGGCGGCGGCGGCTCGGACGCCGCGACGTGTCAGGAGCCTGAGCGGCGGACAAAAAAAAAATGTCCCCCCCCCCCCCCCCCGCGGACGCGGCGTTCCTCCGGCGGCTCCCTTCCCCCGCCGACAGCCGGCAATTAAGTCCTCAAGGCGAACGCAGATATTAATGCTAATTCGTCCACTTTGCTCTTTTTCATTTATTTATCAGGGTGATTATCTGTTATTATTGTTCCGCGTCGCCCTGAAGTGACTTTACGCCTTTGTTTGAACCTCCGCAGGAATATGATTTTATATATATATATATATATATATATATATATACATATATATGCATATATTAAAAAAAGAAAAAAAAGTCAGGAATTCATTGAAAAACAAAAGAGTTGGAGGAACAAGAATTGTTTCCTGGGATCAAACTTTTTTTGGGGGGTGGAGGAGGGTGGTGGTGGGGGGGGGGGGGGGGGGTTACTGCAGTTTTAAAACTTTTCACAGAGACCAGGTCGACCTCGTCACATTGATTTTCACGTTAATTTAGAATCAAGAGTTAAAAAAAACAAAAAAAGTTCTGGTCACACAACACAGATGACCAACGCTTAACTGGTCCCTGAACGCACCACGAGTACAGTGTGCTACGTTGCTAATCATGCTGCTCTGCTAAACTGGACGGAACCGGACCAAACTGGACTGAACCGGACTGAGCTGGACTGAGCTGGACTGAACTGAATGGATCCGGACCAAGCTGGACCAAACTGGACCGAACTGGACCAAACTGGAATGAACCGGACCGAACCGAACTAGACCAAACTGGACTGAACCGGACCGAACCAAACTGGACCAAACTAGACCGAACGGGACCAAACTGGACTGAACCGGACCGAACCGAACTGGACCAAACTGAACCGAACTGGACCAAACTGGACCGAACCAAACTGGACCGAACTGGACCAAATTGAACCGAACTGGACCAAACTGGATGGATCTGGACCGAACTGGACCAAACTGGACCAAACCGGACTGGATCAAACTGGACCGAACCAGACCAAACTGGACCGAACCAGACCAAACTGGACTGAACCGGACCAAACTGAACTGAACCGGACCGGACTGAACCAGAATGGACCGAACCCGGCTTAAGGTGCAGATTAGCACCGTACAGAATAAACCCGCACCCACCCAAACCACCACCATCCTAATGACCTCCACCCAAATCTACACTAACCACCTCCACCCAAATCTACACTAACCACCTCCACCCAATCTACACTAACCACCTCCACCCAAACCTACACTAACCACCCCCACCCAATCTACACTAACCACCTCCACCCAATCTACACTAACCACCCCCACCCAATCTACACTAACCACGTCCACCCAATCTACACTAACCACCTCCACCCAATCTACACTAACCACCCCCACCCAATCTACACTAACCACGTCCACCCAATCTACACTAACCACCTCCACCCAATCTACACTAACCACCTCCACCCAATCTACACTAACCACCTCCACCCAATACCCCCACCTTAACCACCTCCATGTTTTCATATGAAGATAAACAGGAAGTGATACAGAGTATGTAACTTTACTGAAGTTCAACCTAAATCCACTTTAATACTTATACAGATTAAAATGACCAATATTACTGTGATTAACTAATATATTTCTTAGTTTTGAGAGATAATTACTTCTTGAACTTACATTTATTCACCTTTATGTGCTTCTTTTTGAAATAATGTTTCTAGGTATTTGATTATAGACTCTGCTTTTGATAACTTCTGGTTAAAAAGTATTAATACTTCGAGTAGTTTTGGAGGGAAGTACTTTAGTAGTAATAGTACACGATAGTACTCCGTTGACGACTGTTTAAAAACAAACTACAGGACGCTCTGTGTTGCAGTCAGACTCACGCAGGCTGAAGTATCCTGTAGCTCCTGCAGTAATCAGATTACATTTCCAGCGTGGCCAGCGGCGGCTAACAAGCTTCGCCCGCCGTGACATCGGGGTTGATGTTCGCCGCGCGGCGTGGCGCCACCGGAGAGGAAGCAGCGGCTGCTGCAACCTGCTGCAACGCGCCGCCTCCTGTCGAGCCTTCATCACCGCCGCCATCATCATCATCCTCGTCATCATCAAAGGCCGCCACGCTCCGCGTTCGCACGGCGGGGGTTGTGATTAGCACCCGCCTCCGCCGCCGGTCACACGCCGGTCACGCATGGCGCCGCATAATGAGGCGCTTCAAACGGGCGGCTAATTGAAAAGCGAGTACGGAGCCACGGCGAGGCCAGGGTAAGGCCAGGGCAAGGCCAGGGTAAGGCCACCTACGATAACGCTGTGATAATTCTGTGATGACGCTGAGATAATGCTGTGATGATGCTGCTGTGATGATGCTGAGATAATGCTGTGATGATGCTGAGATAATGCTGTGATGATGCTGCGATGATGCTGAGATAATGCTGTGATGATGCTGTGATGATCCTGAGATAATGCTGTGATGATGCTGCGATAATGCTGTGATGATGCTGCGATGATGCTGTGATGATGCTGCGATGATGCTGCGATAATGCTGCGATAATGCTGTGATGATGCTGTGATGATGCTGCGATGATGCTGCGGTAATGCTGCGATAATGCTGTGATGATGCTGCGATGACGCTGTGATGATGCTGTGATGACGCTGTGATGATGCTGAGATAATGCTGTGATGATGCTGTGATGATCCTGAGATAATGCTGTGATGATGCTGCGATAATGCTGTGATGATGCTGCGATGATGCTGTGATGATGCTGCGATGATGCTGCGATAATGCTGCGATAATGCTGTGATGATGCTGTGATGATGCTGTGATGACGCTGTGATGACGCTGTGATAATGCTGTGATGATGATGCTGAGATAATGCTGTGATGATGCTGAGATAATGCTGTGATGATGCTGTGATAATGCTGAGATAATGCTGTGATGACGCTGTGATGATGCTGCGATAATGCTGTGATGATGCTGCGATAATGCTGTGATGATGCTGTGATGATGCTGTGATGATGCTGCGATGATGCTGCGATAATGCTGCGATGATGCTGCGGTAATGCTGCGATAATGCTGTGATGATGCTGCGATGACGCTGTGATGATGCTGTTAATCATAATGATAATGCTGTGGTTTTTTTCTCACGGTCCAGTTTTTAAACGAGGTGAAAATGAACAACCTGCTTCACTCCTGCGGGGTGTGTGTGTGTGTGTGTGTGTGTGTGTGTGTGTGTGTGTGTGTGTGTGTGTGTGTGTGTGTGTGTGTGTGTGTGTGTGTGTGTGTGTGTGTGTGTGTGTGTGTGTGTGTGTGTGTGTGTGTGTGTGTGTGTGTGTGTGTGTGTGTGTGTGTGTGTGTGTGCGTGCGTGCGCGCGCAGGACATCCCTCAGACTCAGCTTCTGGAAACGCGGTCCAGAGCGACTGTTGCTAACAACCCGCTCGCCGGCGTCCAGGCGTCGTTTGCTCTGCCTCCCGCCGGCGGCGGCGGCGGATTAGCATGACGTTAACATTCATGTCCCGCTGCCGCGGGACACCAAGTGGAAACCACAGCGGATTGAATCCTAACCAAGTGTGCTCATGCTAATGGTGGCGCGCTGGCGTCTGCAAGTTAGCCAGTGTGGCGGTGGGACGTCGCGGCGGAGGGCAGAGGCTAGCGGCTTCCGCCGCCGTGAAGCCTGGTAGCGAGGTGGAATTAGATTCGCCCGGCTCGTCTCCAGCTGGGGTCTATGTAAATCCACAGCGAGCGACCGGAGTCCATGTTTGGTCTGTGAAGCGTTCCAGCCGGCGGGAGAGACGGCTAACGCCACGTCCCGCTAAACACCCGCCGCTAACCACCCGCCGCTTCCGTGATTCCCTGAACGCCGCACGTCGTCTCTCCTGGCGACTCCGGCAGCTCTGTGGAAACGTCGTTAAGCTTCAGGCAGCTTTTCCCTCGACGGTTAATTTAATTCATTGTTGCTACGGGACTGTCAAAATAAAACCACCAAGTTGGATTGTTATCATGGTGACTGTCAAAATAAAAGTACCAAGTTGGATTGTTGCTACGGTGACTGTCAAAATAAAATCACCAAGTTGGATTGTTATCATGGTGACTGTCAAAATAAAAGTACCAAGTTGGATTGTTGCTACGGTGACTGTCAAAATAAAACTACCAAGTTTCATTGTTATTACTGTGACTGTCAAAATAAAAGTACCAAGTGTGATTGTTGCTACGGTGACTGTCAAAATAAAAGTACAAACTTGGAATGTTATCATGGTGACTGTCAAAATAAAAGTACCAAGTTGGATTATCATGGTGACTGTCAAAATAAAAGTACCAAGTTGGACTGTTCTAATGGTGACTGTCAAAATAAAAGTACCACATTGGATTGTCATCCTGGTGACTGTCAAAATAAAACCACCAAGTTGGATTGTTGCTACGGTGACTGTCAAAATAAAACCACCAAGTTGGATTGTTATCATGGTGACTGTCAAAATAAAAGTACCAAGTTGGATTGTTGCTACGGTGACTGTCAAAATAAAACTACCAAGTTTCATTGTTATTACTGTGACTGTCAAAATAAAAGTACCAAGTGTGATTGTTGCTACGGTGACTGTCAAAATAAAAGTACCAACTTGGAATGTTATCATGGTGACTGTCAAAATAAAAGTACCAAGTTGGATTATCATGGTGACTGTCAAAATAAAAGTACCAAGTTGGACTGTTCTAATGGTGACTGTCAAAATAAAAGTACCACATTGGATTGTTATCCTGGTGACTGTCAAAATAAAACCACCAAGTTGGATTGTTGCTACGGTGACTGTCAAAATAAAACCACCAAGTTGGATTGTTATCATGGTGACTGTCAAAATAAAAGTACCAAGTTGGATTATCATGGTGACTGTCAAAATAAAAGTACCAAGTTGGATGGTTATCATGGTGACTGTAAAAATAAAACCACCAAGTTGGATTGTTGCTACGGTGACTGTCAAAATAAAAGTACCAAGTTCGATTGTTGCTACGATGACTGTCAAAATAAAACTACCAAGTTGGATTGTTGGTACTCCAGTCCAGTACTCCGATACCGGAGTATCCGAGTACTGGCCCAGACCTCAGGATAATAAGAGCTGCTGTCAGGACCTGACACACACACCATGAAACACACACACACACACACACACACACACACACCTGTCAGGGTCAGTTAACCCTTCATGTCGGAGGTAGCGCTGATCTGGTGACCTTTGACCTCCGGGGTCAGGATGGACGACCACCAAGCCAAAAGAACTAAACCGATGAAATATTCTACATTGATGCAGATGGGTTTTTTTTTTTTTTTCTAAATATCTAATTAAACTTTTACAGACGAACGATTTTCTCCTCCGGTCAAACGACAAAACATCGTTTGTCCTGCTGCTTTAATTTCAAGTCATTTATGAGACAAAGGATTATTTTAATTGTGTGACCTGAGCAGATTAACGGAATATGAATCAAAATACATTGAGTTGAATGAAGTTCCTGCTGATTAAACTGTTTTATTAGAATAGTGTGGGATTAAAGAGACATTCAACAAAATTATAGAGCATCTTCCTCTTCTAACACCAGATTATAGAGAATCTCCCCCCTCTAATCCAGATTATAGAGAATCTTCCTCCTCTAATCCAGATTATAGAGCATCTTCCTCCTCTAATCCAGATTATAGAGCATCTTCCTCCTCTAACGACAGATTATAGAGCATCTCCCTCCTCTAATTACAGATTATAGAGCACCTTCCTCCTCTAATCCAGATTATAGAGCATATTCCTCCTCTAATCCAGATTATAGAGCATCTTCCTCTTCTAATCCCGATTATAGAGCATCTTCCTCTTCTAACACCAGATTATACAGCATATTCCCCCTCTAATCCAGATTATAGAGCACTTCCTCCTGTAATCCAGATTATAACACACTCTAGGGCCCTCAGGTCATGTGACCCAGCAGGAAGTCCCACATGTTCCAGTTCTAGTTATTTTAAACGTCCTAATTTTCACCTTGAAGTTGAAAACAAGTCTGTTTAAAAGGTTGAAGCTACTTTAAGCCTCGGCAGAGTCGTTAGAAAGAGTCTGCCCCCGCCCTTCTCTTTATTGCCCCCCTCCCCCCTTACCCCCCCAACCCCCCCCCCCCTCTATGCCCCCCCCCCCCCCCTTCTGAAAGTTGACTGTATTTCAACTCCTGAAATGTGAGTGAGTGTGTGAGCAGTTCTTCTGGACCACAGACCTGGCAGACGCTCTTATTCTCTTCTTCCTCTTCCTCTGCTGGAACGCAGGAGGAGGAGCAGGAGGAGGAGAAGGAGGAGGAGGAGGAGGAAGAGGAGGAGGAG
>NW_027661953.1:50000-77583 GCF_963422515.1 Blennius ocellaris | reverse complement strand
GTGTGTGGTGTGTGTGTGTGTGTGTGTGTGTCAGAGTCTCACCGTCACTCCAGTTTCCACTATGGAGCTGCTCAGTCTTCTTCTGCTCTCTGGAACAGACGCAAAGCATCATGGGAGCATCAGGAGCGCTTTAAAATTAAAAGATTGAAGTGTTTTACAGGACCCCCCCCCCATGTGACCACCTCCCTCCTCCACAGCCCCCCCCATGTGACCACTCCCTCCCCCACGGCCCCCCCATGGGGACCACTTCCTCCCCCACGGCCCCCCCATGGGACCACTTCCTCCCCCACGCTCCCCCCATGTGACCACTCCCTCCCCCACGGCCCCCCCATGTGACCACTCCCTCCTCCACGGCCCCCCCATGGGACCACTCCCTCCCCCACGGCCCCCCCATGGGACCACTTCCTCCTCCACGGCCCCCCCATGTGACCACTTCCTCCTCCACGGCCCCCCATGTGACCACTCCCTCCCCCACGGCCCCCCCCATGTGACCACTCCCCTCCTCCACGGCCCCCCCCATGGGACCACTCCCTCCTCCACGGCCCCCCCATGTGACCCACTTCCTCCCTCCACGGCCCCCCCCAATGGGACCACTTCCTCCTCCACGGCCCCCCCCAATGGGACCACTTCCTCCTCCACGGCCCCCCATGTGACCACTTCCTCCTCCACGCCCCCCCCATGTGACCACTTCCTCCTCCACGCCCCCCCCCATTGGGACCAGTCCCTCCTCCACGGCCCCCCATGTGACCACTTCCTCCTCCACGCCCCCCCCATGGGACCACTTCCTCCTCCACAGCCCCCCCATGTGACCACTTCCTCCTCCACGGCCCCCCCATGTGGCCACTCCCTCCTCCACAGCCCCCCCATGTGACCACTACCTCCTCCACGGCCCCCCCATGGGACCACCCCCCTCCCCCACAGCCCCCCCATGTGACCACTCCCTCCTCCACAGCCCCCCCATGTGACCACCCCCTCCCCCCCACAGCCCCCCCATGTGACCACTACCTCCTCCACGGCCCCCCCATGGGACCACTCCCTCCTCCACAGCCCCCCCATGTGACCACTACCTCCTCACGGCCCCCCCATGTGACCACCCCCCTCCTCCACAGCCCCCCCATGTGGCCACAGTCCACATAGTAACACATATAATATGTCATTTTAATCCCGTTGCTTCCAGACACCTTCTTCCACATTAAATCTTTGAACCAATCACGTTCCAGCATCAGCTGTTGCCGGGTAGAGAAACCTGGCTGAGGCCTTCACATTCAGGCCTGCAGGTCTGCAGTGTAGAACCAGAGTCTCACGCTGCTGCTTCAACCAGTCACATTGTGAGCTCGGCGACTCAGAACCTTCCAGAAGGCCCAGTGTGATGTCACCGTATTGAAGCCCTCTGATTGGCTGTCAGAGAGTCACTCTCTAGCTAGCTAGCTCGCTCCTGGAGGTCCCTGAACGCACCGCAGCACTGAGCTCACTACAGCCTGCAGCAGGATTCAGGATTATTTTATCAACATTTTATTATTTAAGAGCAAGTGAAGCTGACGTAGGTCTCCTCCTCCACCTCCTCCACCTCCAGAGGTTTTAATGCAGCAGAAGAAGAAGAGACGTGAACTCAGATCGTTTTCATTCTAAAGGGATTTATTGTGACGAGAAGGTTTTTATTCTGCAGTGACCTGGTTTCTGTCTGGAGGGGGGGGTCGACTCAGACCAGCACTAGTGAAGTGCCTTTGTGGCCTCACCTTTGTGGGCGGAGCCAGGCGGCGCTGACGTCACATGGAGTGTGTATCTTAGCAACCAGATAGTGCAAGGCTCCTCCCTCTGACTGAGCAGCAGAGGCTGAACCTGCAGGTCACATGACACGTCAGAGTGTGTGTGTGTGTGTGTGTGTGTGTGTGTGTGTGTGTGTGTGTGTGTGTGTGTGTGTGTGTGTGTGTGTGTGTGTGTGTGTGTGTGTGTGTGTGTGTGTACCTCCAGGTTGTCCAGCATCAGGAGTTCAGAACCCGACAGGATGCAGAACCTCCGTCTCCAAACATCAGGCTCCGCCCTCCGACCGCACGACAGCCAATGAATGGAGGCACTCTTCAACTCTGGTGTCATGACATCATCACTTAACCAGTTAGTAACCAGACTCTTGACCAGTTGGTAACCAGACAGTTAACCAGTTGGTAACAGACTATTAACCAGTTAGTAACCAGACTCTCAACCAGTTAGTAACCAGACTCTTAACCAGTTGGTAACCATTCAGTTAACCATTTGGTAACCAGACAGTTAACCAGTTAGTAACCAGACTCTTAACCAGTTGGTAACCAGACAGTTAACCAGTTGGTAACCAGACTCTTAACCAGTCACTAGCCATACACTTAACCAGTTGGTAACCAGACAGTTAACCAGATAGTAACCAGACTGTTAACCTGTTGGTAACCAGACTCTTAACCAGTTAGTAACCAGACAGATAACCAGTTGGCAATCAGACAGTTAACCAGTTAGTAACCAGACTCTTAACCAGTTAGTAACCAGACTCAACCAGTTGGTTACCAGACAGTTAGCCAGTTAGTAACCAGACAGTTAACCAGTTGACAACCAGACAGTTAACCAGTTGGTAACCAGAAGTTAGCTAGTTAGTAACCATACAGTTAACCAGTTTGTAACCAGACTGTTAACCAGTTAGTAACCAGAAGTTAGCTAGTTAGTAACCAGACAGTTAACCAGTTGGTAACCAGACTCTTAACCAGTTAGTAACCATACAGTTAACCAGTTTGTAACCAGACAGTTAACCAGCTAGTAACCAGACTGTTAACCAGTTGGTAACCAGACTGTTAACCAGTTAGTAACCAGAAGTTAGCTAGTTAGTAACCAGACTCTTAACCAGTTAGTAACCAGACTCTTAACCAGTTAGTAATCAGACTCTTAACCAGTTAGTAACCAGACTCTTAACCAGTTAGTAATCAGACTGTTAACCAGTTAGTAACCAGACAGTTAACCAGTTAGTAACCAGACAGTTAACCAGTTAGTAACCAGACTCTTAACCAGTTAGTAATCAGACTCTTAACCAGTTAGTAATCAGACTGTTAACCAGTTAGTAACCAGACAGTTAACCAGTTAGTAACCAGACAGTTAACCAGTTAGTAACCAGACTCTTAACCAGTTAGTAATCAGACTCTTAACCAGTTAGTAATCAGACTGTTAACCAGTTAGTAACCAGACAGTTAACCAGTTGGTAACCAGACAGTTGACCAGCAGGTTCCAGGTGTTCTAGTCGTTCCTCCACCAGGATCCACTCACAGAGAAAAGATGTGACCAATCACAGGAAAGATGAACTGTGACTCCGCCCCCTTACCAATCACATTCATCCAGCCCAGATGTTGACACCTGGTCAGGTGTTTGACCAGATCCTCCATGACTGAAGCTACAGACAGGTGGAGCGAGAGACAGGCAGGTGGAGGGAGAGACAGGCAGGTGGAGCGAGAGACAGGCAGGTGGAGGGAGAGACAGGCAGGTGGAGCGAGAGACAGGCAGGTGGAGGGAGAGAGAGACAGGTGGAGGGAGAGACAGGCAGGTGGAGCGAGAGACAGGCAGGTGGAGGGAGAGAGAGACAGGTGGAGGGAGAGAGAAACACGTGGAGGGAGAGACAGGCAGGTGGAGGGAGAGACAGGAAGGTGGAGAGAGAGAGAGACACGTGGAGGGAGAGACATGCAGGTGGGGAAGAGACAGACAGGTGGAGGGAGAGACAGGCAGGTGGAGGGAGCGACAGGCAGGTGGAGGGAGAGACAGGCAGGTGGAGCGAGAGACAGGCAGGTGGAGGGAGAGAGAGACAGGTGGAGGGAGAGACAGGCAGGTGGAGGGAGAGAGAGACAGGTGGAGGGAGAGACAGGCAGGTGGAGGGAGAGAGAGACACGTGGAGGGAGAGACAGGCAGGTGGAGAGACAGACCGACAGGTGGAGGAATAAACAGACAGATGGAGGGAGAGACAGGCGGGTGGAGGAATAGACAGACAGGTGGAGGGAGAGACAGGCGGGTGGAGGAATAGACAGACAGGTGGAGGGAGAGACAGGCAGGTGGAGGAATAGACAGACAGGTGGAGGGAGAGACAGGCAGGTGGAGGAATAGACAGACAGGTGGAGGGAGAGACAGACAGGTGGAGGGGAAAAGACAGGTGGTGGAATAGACAGACAGGTGGAGGGAGAGACAGGCAGGTGGAGGGAGAGACAGACAGGTGGAGGGGAAAAGACAGGTGGAGGAATAGACAGACAGGTGGAGGGAGAGACAGGCAGGTGGAGGGAGAGACAGACAGGCGGAGGGGAAAAGACAGGTGGAGGAATAGACAGACAGGTGGAGGGAGAGACAGACAGGTGGAGGGGAAAAGACAGGTGGAGGAATAGACAGACAGGTGGAGGGGAAAAGACAGGTGGAGGAATAGACAGACAGGTGGAGGAATAGACAGACAGGTGGAGGGGAAAAGACAGGTGGAGGAATAGACAGACAGGTGGAGGGGAAAAGACAGGTGGAGGAATAGACAGACAGGTGGAGGGGAAAAGACAGGTGGAGGAATAGACAGACAGGTGGAGGGGAAAAGACAGGTGGAGGAATAGACAGACAGGTGGAGGAATAGACAGACAGGTGGAGGGGAAAAGACAGGTGGAGGAATAGACAGACAGGTGGAGGGAGAGACAGACAGGTGGAGGGGAAAAGACAGGTGGAGGAATAGACAGACAGGTGGAGGGGAAAAGACAGGTGGAGGAATAGACAGACAGGTGGAGGGGAAAAGACAGGTGGAGGAATAGACAGACAGGTGGAGGGGAAAAGACAGGTGGAGGAATAGACAGACAGGTGGAGGGGAAAAGACAGGTGGAGGAATAGACAGACAGGTGGAGGGGAAAAGACAGGTGGAGGAATAGACAGACAGGTGGAGGGGGAAAGACAGGTGGAGGAATAGACAGACAGGTGGAGGGGAAAAGACAGGTGGAGGAATAGACAGACAGGTGGAGGGGGAAAGACAGGTGGAGGAATAGACAGACAGGTGGAGGGGAAAAGACAGGTGGAGGAATAGACAGACAGGTGGAGGGGGAAAGACAGGTGGAGGAATAGACAGACAGGTGGAGGGGGAAAGACAGGTGGAGGAATAGACAGACAGGTGGAGGGGGAAAGACAGGTGGAGGAATAGACAGACAGGTGGAGGGGGAAAGACAGGTGGAGGAATAGACAGACAGGTGGAGGGGAAAAGACAGGTGGAGGAATAGACAGACAGGTGGAGGGGAAAAGACAGGTGGAGGAATAGACAGACAGGTGGAGGGGGAAAGACAGGTGGAGGAATAGACAGACAGGTGGAGGGGGAAAGACAGGTGGAGGAATAGACAGACAGGTGGAGGGGAAAAGACAGGTGGAGGAATAGACAGACAGGTGGAGGGGGAAAGACAGGTGGAGGAATAGACAGACAGGTGGAGGGGGAAAGACAGGTGGAGGAATAGACAGACAGGTGGAGGGGGAAAGACAGGTGGAGGAATAGACAGACAGGTGGAGGGGAAAAGACAGGTGGAGGAATAGACAGACAGGTGGAGGGGGAAAGACAGGTGGAGGAATAGACAGACAGGTGGAGGGGGAAAGACAGGTGGAGGAATAGACAGACAGGTGGAGGGGGAAAGACAGGTGGAGGAATAGACAGACAGGTGGAGGGGAAAAGACAGGTGGAGGAATAGACAGACAGGTGGAGGGGGAAAGACAGGTGATCATAAATGGGTGAACTTACATGTAGTTTATCATTTATTGTGTCCTCACCTGTCTGTCTCTCCCTCCACCTGTCTGTCTCTCCCTCCACCTGTCTGTCTCTCCCTCCACCTGTCTGTCTCTCCCTCCACCTGTCTGTCTCTCCCTCCACCTGTCTGTCTCTTTGAGACTTCAGATGTTTTCCCTGCTTGTTTTTCCACGTTGTTTAACACTTTAACTGGATCAACAGATTATCACCACACACACACACACACACACACACACACACACACACACACACACACACACACACACACACACACACACACACACACACACACACACACACACACACACACACACACACACAGGGTCAAAGGTCAAACAGTCTTTAATCCAGAGAACAAGCTGGTTGGTCAGCTGACAGGAAGCAAGAAGCAAGCAGGGTCACATGATCCACACTGTTAACTGACCAATAGGAGAAGAGCGTGGTCGTCATGGCAACAGGCTTAAAGTGACAGAGTGAGTTTAACGTCTCACAGACGGCTAGCGTTCCTGATTCACATCAATGGGCTGCGTTAGCTTTGAGCTAACGCTAACATCTGATTGGCTCTCGTACTGATTGAAGGCGGCTCCTGATTGGCTCTTGGTTTTTGCATAGGAGACAATAGTGCAAGAAGAAAGGGAAACAGCAAAGCCTGCTGGGAGTTGCAGTCCTGCCAATGGGAGGAGGCTCCACCTGCAGGCAACCTCAGGTCATTACAACTCCACTGACACCAGGGTCTGCCTTGGTACTTTGACTCAAACATTCCAGGTGAGCTCCAGGTGGGTTCCAGGTCAGTCCCTGGTGGGGCAGGTGAGCTCCAGGTGGGGCAGGTGAGCTCCAGGTGAGCTCCAGGTGGGGCAGGTGAGTCCCAGGTGAGCTCCAGGTGGGGCAGGTGAGCTCCAGGTGGGTTCCAGGTGAGTTCCAGGTGGGGCAGGTGAGTTCCAGGTGGGGCAGGTGAGTCCCAGGTGAGCGCCAGGTGGGGCAGGTGAGCTCCAGGTGGGTTCCAGGTGAGTTCCAGGTGGGGCAGGTGAGTTCCAGGTGAGCTCCAGGTGGGGCAGGTGAGTCCCAGGTGAG
Organism: Blennius ocellaris; assembly: GCF_963422515.1. Lineage (NCBI taxonomy): Eukaryota > Metazoa > Chordata > Actinopteri > Blenniiformes > Blenniidae > Blennius > Blennius ocellaris. Next base: position 70,766 of record NW_027661953.1, on the reverse strand, counting down.
CTCCAGGTGGGGCAGGTGAGCTCCAGGTGGGTTCCAGGTGAGTTCCAGGTGGGGCAGGTGAGTTCCAGGTGGGGCAGGTGAGTCCCAGGTGAGCGCCAGGTGAGTTCCAGGTGGGGCAGGTGAGTTCCAGGTGAGGCAGGTGAGCTCCAGGTGGGGCAGGTGAGTTCCAGGTGAGGCAGGTGAGTTCCAGGTGAGGCAGGTGAGCTCCAGGTGAGGCAGGTGAGCTCCAGGTGGGGCAGGTGAGTTCCAGGTGAGCTCCAGGTGAGTTCCAGGTGAGGCAGGTGAGCTCCAGGTGAGCTCCAGGTGAGTTCAAGGTGAGCTCCAACAGAACTGTGGTATTTGTGTTGTAACTAAAAAGACTTTTGGTTAGAAATTGCAGCGATGCTTTGACTGTCGTCATGGAAACACTTCCTAATAAGGAGTTGTCCCCTCCCACTCCAGCAGGTACTGCACGGCCCCCTGGGGAGTGACGCGGCGTGCCAGCACCTGGAAGCGCTCCCCATTGGTCAGTCGGCCCGCCACGCCGAAGTAGGAGGAGATGGAGGAGTGCAGGCAGGAGGAGTCAGTCAGCAGGGGGGCGGGGTCTTCTGGCGGGTAGGCGGGGTCTGGTCCGTCCTGGTCCTCCAGGACCTCAGGAGGCTCCTCCCCCACCTCGCTGCGATTGGACCAGTGGCTGTAACTGTTGCTAGGCAACTTCCTCTTCCTGCTGCCGACACTTCTGAGGAGACATGAGAGGAGGATGAGGAGGGAGGAAGAGGATGGAGGAGGAAGATGGAGGAGGACGGTACCTGAAGTGGTAGGAGGTGGAGGTGGAGGTGGAGGTGGAGGCGTCAGTAGAGTCCTGGTCGGTACTGATGGAGCGACTGGAGCTGCTGGACAAAGAACATTCATGTGTTCATATGAAGGTTCATGTGTTCATGTGAAGGTTCATGTGTTCATGTGTAGGTTCATGTGTTCATATGAAGGTTCATGTGTTCATGTGGAGGTTCATGTGTTCATGTGTAGGTTCATGTGTTCATATGAAGGTTCATGTGTTCATGTGGAGGTTCATGTGTTCATATGAAGGTTCATGTGTTCATATGAAGGTTCATGTGTTCATGTGGAGGTTCATGTGTTCATATGGAGGTTCATGTGTTCATGTGGAGGTTCATGTGTTCATGTGGAGGTTCATGTGTTCATATGAAGGTTCATGAGGAGGTTAATTTGTTCATATGAAGGTTCATGTGTTCATACGGAGGTTCGTGTGTTCATTTGAAGGTTCATGTGGAGGTTAATTTGTTCATATGAAGGTTCATGTGTTCATACGGAGGTTCGTGTGTTCATTTGAAGGTTCATGTGGAGGTTAATTTGTTCATATGAAGGTTCATGTGTTCATGTGGAGGTTCATGTATTCATATGAAGGTTCATGAGGAGGTTAATTTGTTCATATGAAGGTTCATGTGTTCATACGGAGGTTCGTGTGTTCATGTGAAGGTTCATGTGGAGGTTAATTTGTTCATATGAAGGTTCATGTGGAGGTTCATGTGTTCATATGAAGGTTCATGTGTTCATATGGAGGTTCATGTGTTCATATGAAGGTTCATTTGTTCATATGGAGGTTAATGTGGAGGTTAATTTGTTCATATGAAGGTTCATGTGTTCATATGGAGGTTCATGTGTTCATGTGAAGGTTCATGTGGAGGTTAATTTGTTCATATGAAGGTTCATGTGTTCATATGAAGGTTCATGTGGAGGTTCATGTGTTCATGTGAAGGTTCATGTGGAGGTTAATTTGTTCATATGAAGGTTCATGTGTTCATATGGAGGTTCATGTGTTCATATGAAGGTTCATGTGTTCATGTGGAGGTTCATGTGTTCATATGAAGGTTCATGTGGAGGTTCATTTGTTCATATGAAGGTTCACGTGTTCATGTGAAGGTTCATGTGTTCATATGGAGGTTAATTTGTTCATATGAAGGTTCAAGTGTTCATATGGAGGTTCATGTGGAGGTTAATTTGTTCATATGAAGGTTCATGTGTTCATATGAAGGTTCATGTGGAGGTTAATTTGTTCATATGAAGGTTCATGTGTTCATATGGAGGTTCATGTGTTGCTGTGGAGGTTCATGTGTTTATATGAAGGTTCATGTGAAGGTTCATGTGAAGGTTCATGTGTTCATATGAAGGTTCATGTGTTCATGTGAAGGTTCATGTGGAGGTTCATGTGTTTATATGAAGGTTCATGTGTTCATGTGAAGGTTCATGTGGAGGTTCATGTGTTCATGTGGAGGTTCATGTGTTTATATGAAGGTTCATGTGTTCACTGACCTCTTCAGGCTCTGCAGTTCATCCAGAGTGAAGTCAAAGATGTTGGCCATGTGGTGGTTGGAGGACCAACTGCAGGAGAGCTCGCTCTGGAACCAGAAGAAGAACCGTCAAACACCACAGAGGAAGAACCGCCAAACACCACAGAGGAAGAACAAACACCACAGAGGAAGAACAAACACCACAGAGGAAGAACAAACACCACAGAGGAAGAACCGTCAAACACCACAGAGGAAGAACCGCCAAACACCACAGAGGAAGAACAAACACCACAGAGGAAGAACAAACACCACAGAGGAAGAACCGTCAAACACCACAGAGGAAGAACCGCCAAACACCACAGAGGAAGAACCGCCAAACACCACAGAGGAAGAACAAACACCACAGAGGAAGAACCGTCAAACACCACAGAGGAAGAACAAACACCACAGAGGAAGAACCGTCAAACACCACAGAGGAAGAACCGCCAAACACCACAGAGGAAGAACCGCCAAACACCACAGAGGAAGAACAAACACCACAGAGGAAGAACCGCCAAACACCACAGAGGAAGAACCGCCAAACACCACAGAGGAAGAACAAACACCACAGAGGAAGAACCGCCAAACACCACAGAGGAAGAACCGCCAAACACCACAGAGGAAGAACCGCCAAACACCACAGAGGAAGAACCGCCAAACACCACAGAGGAAGAACAAACACCACAGAGGAAGAACAAACACCACAGAGGAAGAACCGTCAAACACCACAGAGGAAGAACAAACACCACAGAGGAAGAACAAACACCACAGAGGAAGAACCGCCAAACACCACAGAGGAAGAACAAACACCACAGAGGAAGAACAAACACCACAGAGGAAGAACCGCCAAACACCACAGAGGAAGAACAAACACCACAGAGGAAGAACAAACACCACAGAGGAAGAACAAACACCACAGAGGAAGAACCGCCAAACACCACAGTGGAAGAACAAACACCACAGAGGAAGAACCGCCAAACACCACAGAGGAAGAACCGCCAAACACCACAGAGGAAGAACCGCCAAACACCACAGAGGAAGAACCGCCAAACACCACAGTGGAAGAACAAACACCACAGAGGAAGAACAAACACCACAGAGGAAGAACAAACACCACAGAGGAAGAACAAACACCACAGAGGAAGAACCGCCAAACACCACAGAGGAAGAACCGCCAAACACCACAGAGGAAGAACCGCCAAACAACACAGAGGAAGAACAGCCAAACACCACAGAGGAAGAACCGCCAAACACCACAGAGGAAGAACAGCCAAACACCACAGAGGAAGAACAAACACCACAGAGGAAGAACAAACACCACAGAGGAAGAACAAACACCACAGAGGAAGAACAAACACCACAGAGGAAGAACCGCCAAACACCACAGAGGAAGAACAAACACCACAGAGGAAGAACAAACACCACAGAGGAAGAACCGCCAAACACCACAGAGGAAGAACAAACACCACAGAGGAAGAACCGCCAAACACCACAGAGGAAGAACAAACACCACAGAGGAAGAACAAACACCACAGAGGAAGAACAAACACCACAGAGGAAGAACAGCCAAACACCACAGAGGAAGAACAGCCAAACACCACAGAGGAAGAACCGCCAAACACCACAGAGGAAGAACAAACACCACAGAGGAAGAACAGCCAAACGCCACAGAGGAAGAACCGCCAAACACCACAGAGGAAGAACAAACACCACAGAGGAAGAACCGCCAAACACCACAGAGGAAGAACAAACACCACAGAGGAAGAACAGCCAAACACCACAGAGGAAGAACAGCCAAACACCACAGAGGAAGAACAGCCAAACACCACAGAGGAAGAACAAACACCACAGAGGAAGAACAAACACCACAGAGGAAGAACAGCCAAACACCACAGAGGAAGAACCGCCAAACACCACAGAGGAAGAACAGCCAAACACCACAGAGGAAGAACCGCCAAACACCACAGAGGAAGAACCGCCAAACACCACAGAGGAAGAACAAACACCACAGAGGAAGAACCGTCAAACACCACAGAGGAAGAACCGCCAAACACCACAGAGGAAGAACCGCCAAACACCACAGAGGAAGAACAAACACCACAGAGGAAGAACAAACACCACAGAGGAAGAACCGCCAAACACCACAGAGGAAGAACCGCCAAACACCACAGAGGAAGAACCGCCAAACACCACAGAGGAAGAACCGCCAAACACCACAGAGGAAGAACCGCCAAACACCACAGAGGAAGAACAAACACCACAGAGGAAGAACAAACACCACAGAGGAAGAACCGTCAAACACCACAGAGGAAGAACAAACACCACATAGGAAGAACAAACACCACAGAGGAAGAACCGCCAAACACCACAGAGGAAGAACAAACACCACAGAGGAAGAACAAACACCACAGAGGAAGAACAAACACCACAGAGGAAGAACCGCCAAACACCACAGTGGAAGAACAAACACCACAGAGGAAGAACAAACACCACAGAGGAAGAACCGCCAAACACCACAGTGGAAGAAGAAACACCACAGAGGAAGAACAAACACCACAGAGGAAGAACCGTCAAACACCACAGAGGAAGAACAAACACCACAGAGGAAGAACCGTCAAACACCACAGAGGAAGAACCGCCAAACACCACAGAGGAAGAACCGCCAAACACCACAGAGGAAGAACAAACACCACAGAGGAAGAACCGCCAAACACCACAGAGGAAGAACCGCCAAACACCACAGAGGAAGAACAAACACCACAGAGGAAGAACCGCCAAACACCACAGAGGAAGAACCGCCAAACACCACAGAGGAAGAACCGCCAAACACCACAGAGGAAGAACCGCCAAACACCACAGAGGAAGAACCGCCAAACACCACAGAGGAAGAACAAACACCACAGAGGAAGAACAAACACCACAGAGGAAGAACCGTCAAACACCACAGAGGAAGAACAAACACCACAGAGGAAGAACAAACACCACAGAGGAAGAACCGCCAAACACCACAGAGGAAGAACAAACACCACAGAGGAAGAACAAACACCACAGAGGAAGAACCGCCAAACACCACAGAGGAAGAACAAACACCACAGAGGAAGAACAAACACCACAGAGGAAGAACAAACACCACAGAGGAAGAACCGCCAAACACCACAGTGGAAGAACAAACACCACAGAGGAAGAACCGCCAAACACCACAGAGGAAGAACCGCCAAACACCACAGAGGAAGAACCGCCAAACACCACAGAGGAAGAACCGCCAAACACCACAGTGGAAGAACAAACACCACAGAGGAAGAACAAACACCACAGAGGAAGAACAAACACCACAGAGGAAGAACAAACACCACAGAGGAAGAACCGCCAAACACCACAGAGGAAGAACCGCCAAACACCACAGAGGAAGAACCGCCAAACAACACAGAGGAAGAACAGCCAAACACCACAGAGGAAGAACCGCCAAACACCACAGAGGAAGAACAGCCAAACACCACAGAGGAAGAACAAACACCACAGAGGAAGAACAAACACCACAGAGGAAGAACAAACACCACAGAGGAAGAACCGCCAAACACCACAGAGGAAGAACAAACACCACAGAGGAAGAACAAACACCACAGAGGAAGAACCGCCAAACACCACAGAGGAAGAACAAACACCACAGAGGAAGAACCGCCAAACACCACAGAGGAAGAACAAACACCACAGAGGAAGAACAAACACCACAGAGGAAGAACAAACACCACAGAGGAAGAACAGCCAAACACCACAGAGGAAGAACAGCCAAACACCACAGAGGAAGAACCGCCAAACACCACAGAGGAAGAACAAACACCACAGAGGAAGAACAGCCAAACGCCACAGAGGAAGAACCGCCAAACACCACAGAGGAAGAACAAACACCACAGAGGAAGAACCGCCAAACACCACAGAGGAAGAACAAACACCACAGAGGAAGAACAGCCAAACACCACAGAGGAAGAACAGCCAAACACCACAGAGGAAGAACAGCCAAACACCACAGAGGAAGAACAAACACCACAGAGGAAGAACAAACACCACAGAGGAAGAACAGCCAAACACCACAGAGGAAGAACCGCCAAACACCACAGAGGAAGAACAGCCAAACACCACAGAGGAAGAACCGCCAAACACCACAGAGGAAGAACCGCCAAACACCACAGAGGAAGAACAAACACCACAGAGGAAGAACCGTCAAACACCACAGAGGAAGAACCGCCAAACACCACAGAGGAAGAACCGCCAAACACCACAGAGGAAGAACAAACACCACAGAGGAAGAACAAACACCACAGAGGAAGAACCGCCAAACACCACAGAGGAAGAACCGCCAAACACCACAGAGGAAGAACCGCCAAACACCACAGAGGAAGAACCGCCAAACACCACAGAGGAAGAACCGCCAAACACCACAGAGGAAGAACAAACACCACAGAGGAAGAACAAACACCACAGAGGAAGAACCGTCAAACACCACAGAGGAAGAACAAACACCACATAGGAAGAACAAACACCACAGAGGAAGAACCGCCAAACACCACAGAGGAAGAACAAACACCACAGAGGAAGAACAAACACCACAGAGGAAGAACAAACACCACAGAGGAAGAACCGCCAAACACCACAGTGGAAGAACAAACACCACAGAGGAAGAACAAACACCACAGAGGAAGAACCGCCAAACACCACAGTGGAAGAAGAAACACCACAGAGGAAGAACCGCCAAACACCACAGAGGAAGAACCGCCAAACACCACAGAGGAAGAACCGCCAAACACCACAGAGGAAGAACAAACACCACAGAGGAAGAACCGCCAAACACCACAGAGGAAGAACCGCCAAACAACACAGAGGAAGAACAGCCAAACACCACAGAGGAAGAACAGCCAAACACCACAGAGGAAGAACAGCCAAACACCACAGAGGAAGAACAGCCAAACACCACAGAGGAAGAACAGCCAAACACCACAGAGGAAGAACAAACACCACAGAGGAAGAACAAACACCACAGAGGAAGAACAAACACCACAGAGGAAGAACAAACACCACAGAGGAAGAACCGCCAAACACCACAGAGGAAGAACAAACACCACAGAGGAAGAACCGCCAAACACCACAGAGGAAGAACAAACACCACAGAGGAAGAACCGCCAAACACCACAGAGGAAGAACAAACACCACAGAGGAAGAACCGCCAAACACCACAGAGGAAGAACAAACACCACAGAGGAAGAACCGCCAAACACCACAGAGGAAGAACAAACACCACAGAGGAAGAACAAACACCACAGAGGAAGAACCGCCAAACACCACAGAGGAAGAACAAACACCACAGAGGAAGAACAAACACCACAGAGGAAGAACAAACACCACAGAGGAAGAACCGCCAAACACCACAGAGGAAGAACAAACACCACAGAGGAAGAACCGCCAAACACCACAGAGGAAGAACCGCCAAACACCACAGAGGAAGAACAAACACCACAGAGGAAGAACAAACACCACAGAGGAAGAACAAACACCACAGAGGAAGAACAAACACCACAGAGGAAGAACAGCCAAACACCACAGAGGAAGAACAGCCAAACACCACAGAAGAAGAACAGCCAAACACCACAGAGGAAGAACCGCCAAACACCACAGAGGAAGAACAGCCAAACACCACAGAGGAAGAACAGCCAAACACCACAGAGGAAGAACAGCCAAACACCACAGAGGAAGAACAGCCAAACACCACAGAGGAAGAACAGCCAAACACCACAGAGGAAGAACCGTCAAACACCACAGAGGAAGAACAGCCAAACACCACAGAGGAAGAACCGCCAAACACCACAGTGGAAGAACAAACACCACAGAGGAAGAACAAACACCACAGAGGAAGAACCGCCAAACACCACAGAGGAAGAACAGCCAAACACCACAGAGGAAGAACCGCCAAACACCACAGAGGAAGAACAAACACCACAGAGGAAGAACAAACACCACAGAGGAAGAACCGCCAAACACCACAGAGGAAGAACCGCCAAACACCACAGTGGAAGAACAAACACCACAGAGGAAGAACCGCCAAACACCACAGTGGAAGAACAAACACCACAGAGGAAGAACCGCCAAACACCACAGAGGAAGAACCGCCAAACACCACAGAGGAAGAACAGCCAAACACCACAGAGGAAGAACAGCCAAACACCACAGAGGAAGAACAAACACCACAGAGGAAGAACAAACACCACAGAGGAAGAACAAACACCACAGAGGAAGAACAAACACCACAGAGGAAGAACAAACACCACAGAGGAAGAACAAACACCACAGAGGAAGAACAGCCAAACACCACAGAGGAAGAACAAACACCACAGAGGAAGAACAAACACCACAGAGGAAGAACAAACACCACAGAGGAAGAACCGCCAAACACCACAGAGGAAGAACCGCCAAACACCACAGAGGAAGAACCGCCAAACACCACAGAGGAAGAACCGCCAAACACCACAGAGGAAGAACAAACACCACAGAGGAAGAACAAACACCACAGAGGAAGAACAAACACCACAGAGGAAGAACCGCCAAACACCACAGAGGAAGAACAAACACCACAGAGGAAGAACAAACACCACAGAGGAAGAACAAACACCACAGAGGAAGAACAAACACCACAGAGGAAGAACAAACACCACAGAGGAAGAACCGCCAAACACCACAGAGGAAGAACCGCCAAACACCACAGAGGAAGAACAAACACCACAGAGGAAGAACAAACACCACAGAGGAAGAACAAACACCACAGAGGAAGAACAAACACCACAGAGGAAGAACAGCCAAACACCACAGAGGAAGAACCGCCAAACACCACAGAGGAAGAACAAACACCACAGAGGAAGAACAAACACCACAGAGGAAGAACCGCCAAACACCACAGAGGAAGAACAAACACCACAGAGGAAGAACAAACACCACAGAGGAAGAACCGCCAAACACCACAGAGGAAGAACCGCCAAACACCACAGAGGAAGAACCGCCAAACACCACAGAGGAAGAACCGCCAAACACCACAGAGGAAGAACCGCCAAACACCACAGAGGAAGAACAAACACCACAGAGGAAGAACAAACACCACAGAGGAAGAACAAACACCACAGAGGAAGAACCGCCAAACACCACAGAGGAAGAACCGCCAAACACCACAGAGGAGGAACAAACACCACAGAGGAAGAACAAACACCACAGAGGAAGAACAGCCAAACACCACAGAGGAAGAACAAACACCACAGAGGAAGAACAAACACCACAGAGGAAGAACAGCCAAACACCACAGAGGAAGAACAAACACCACAGAGGAAGAACAAACACCACAGAAGAAGAGTTACCGTGGGAATGGCGTCCTCCAGAAGCCACTTAGACCTCCTTCTCTTCTCAGCTGAGCTGCTGGAGACACACTCTGTTACAACTGTGTGTGTGTGTGTGTAAAAACTCTTCTGTGTGTGTGTGTGTGTGTGTGTAAAAACTCTTCTGTGTGTGTGTAAAAACTCTTCTGTGTGTGTGTGTGTGTAAAAACTCTTCTGTGTGTGTGTAAAAACTCTTCTGTGTGTGTAAAAACTCTTCTGTGTGTGTGTGTGTGTAAAAACTCTTCTGTGTGTGTGTGTGTGTAAAAACTCTTCTGTGTGTGTGTAAAAACTCTTCTGTGTGTGTAAAAACTCTTCTGTGTGTGTGTGTGTGTGTAAAAACTCTTCTGTGTGTGTGTAAAAACTCTTCTGTGTGTGTGTGTGTGTAAAAACTCTTCTGTGTGTGTAAAAACTCTTCTGTGTGTGTGTGTGTGTAAAAACTCTTCTGTGTGTGTGTAAAAACTCTTCTGTGTGTGTGTAAAAACTCTTCTGTGTGTGTAAAAACTCTTCTGTGTGTGTGTGTGTGTAAAAACTCTTCTGTGTGTGTGTGTGTGTAAAAACTCTTCTGTGTGTGTGTGTGTGTAAAAACTCTTCTGTGTGTGTAAAAACTCTTCTGTGTGTGTGTGTGTGTAAAAACTCTTCTGTGTGTTTGTGTGTAAAAACTCTTCTGTGTGTGTGTGTGTGTGTGTGTGTAAAAACTCTTCTGTGTGTGTGTGTAAAAACTATTCTGTGTGTGTAAAAACTCTTCTGTGTGTATGTGTGTGTAAAAACTCTTCTGTGTGTGTGTGTGTAAAAACTCTTCTGTGTGTGTGTGTGTGTGTAAAAACTCTTCTGTGTGTGTGTGTGTGTAAAAACTCTTCTGTGTGTGTGTGTGTGTGTGTAAAAACTCTTCTGTGTGTGTGTGTGTAAAAACTCTTCTGTGTGTGTGTGTGTGTGTGTAAAAACTCTTCTGTGTGTGTGTGTGTGTGTAAAAACTCTTCTGTGTGTGTGTGTGTGTAAAAACTCTTCTGTGTGTGTGTGTGTGTGTGTAAAAACTCTTCTGTGTGTGTGTGTGTGTGTGTAAAAACTCTTCTGTGTGTGTGTGTGTGTGTGTAAAAACTCTTCTGTGTGTGTGTGTGTGTGTGTAAAAACTCTTCTGTGTGTGTGTGTGTAAAAACTCTTCTGTGTGTGTGTGTGTGTGTGTGTAAAAACTCTTCTGTGTGTGTGTGTGTGTGTGTAAAAACTCTTCTGTGTGTGTGTGTGTGTGTGTAAAAACTCTTCTGTGTGTGTGTGTGTAAAAACTCTTCTGTGTGTGTGTGTGTGTGTGTGTGTGTAAAAACTCTTCTGTGTGTGTGTGTGTGTGTGTGTGTAAGTAGGGCTGTGCTGACACGATAACCTGATTGGCCCAAGTCGGGAGGTCCAGTGGTACCTGGCGGAAGGGTGACATCACCAGGTACCTGAATGAGGGGGCGGAGCCATCCTTCATCGTGTTGACCAGCTAGCATGTTGTGGTGGAAAGTAACTGTAACTTGTAACTTGAATGTTGTTGATTGTAGACAGGAAGTAAATCATTTGTGTTACTTTAGTTTGTGAGGCAAGTTCACTTCCTGTTTCCACCTGGTAACGGTGTCACTTCCTGTTTCTCAGGGTAACGGTGTCACATCTGGTTGTTGTCTGGTTGTCGTCCGCGTGTCATCTGGTTGTCGTCCGCGTGTCGTATGGTTGTCTTCCGCGTGTCGTCTGGTTGTCGTCCGCGTGTTGTCTGGTTGTCTTCCGCGTGTCGTATGGTTGTCGTCCGCGTGTCTTCCACGTGTCGTCTGGTTGTCGTCCGCGTGTCTTCCACGTGTCGTCTGGTTGTCGTCCGCGTGTCTTCCACGTGTCGTCTGGTTGTCGTCCGCGTGTCTTCCGCGTGTCGTCTGGTTGTCGTCCGCGTGTCTTCCGCGTGTCGTCTGCGTGTCGTCCGCGTGTTGTCTGGTTGTCGTCCGCGTGTTTTCCGCGTGTCGTCTGGTTGTCGTCCGCGTGTTTTCCGCGTGTCGTCTGGTTGTCGTCCGCGTGTTGTCTGGTTGTCGTCCGCGTGTCGTCTGGTTGTCGTCCGCGTGTTTTCCGCGTGTCTTCCGCGTGTCGTCTGCGTGTCATCCGGTTGTCGTCCGCGTGTCGTATGGTTGTCGTCCGCGTGTCGTCTGGTTGTCGTCCGCGTGTTGTCTGGTTGTCGTCCGCGTGTCGTCTGGTTGTCGTCCGCGTGTTGTCTGGTTGTCGTCCGCGTGTCGTCTGGTTGTCGTCCGCGTGTCGTCTGGTTGTCGTCCGCGTGTCGTCTGGTTGTCGTCCGCGTGTTGTCTGGTTGTCGTCCGCGTGTCGTCTGGTTGTCGTCCGCGTGTTGTCTGGTTGTCGTCCGCGTGTTTTCCGCGTGTCGTCTGGTTGTCGTCCGCGTGTCTTCCGCGTGTCGTCTGCGTGTCGTCCGCGTGTCGTCTAGTTGTCGTCCGCGTGTCGTCCGCGTGTTGTCTGGTTGTCGTCCGCGTGTTTTCCGCGTGTCGTCTGGTTGTCGTCCGCGTGTCTTCCGCGTGTCGTCTGGTTGTCGTCCGCGTGTTTTCCGCGTGTCGTCTGGTTGTCGTCCGCGTGTCTTCCGCGTGTCGTCTGGTTGTCGTCCGCGTGTTTTCCGCGTGTCGTCTGGTTGTCGTCCCGCGTGTTGTCTGGTTGTCGTCCGCGTGTCGTCTGGTTGTCGTCCGCGTGTTTTCCGCGTGTCGTCTGCGTGTCATCCGGTTGTCGTCCGCGTGTCATCCGGTTGTCGTCCGCGTGTCGTCTGGTTGTCGTCTGCGTGTCATCCGGTTGTCGTCCGCGTGTCATCCGGTTGTCGTCCGCGTGTCGTCTGGTTGTCGTCTGCGTGTCGTCTGGTTGTCGTCTGCAGGTGTAACCAGTCCCACCTGGTCCCGGTCTTCCGCCCCCCCTCCTGCTGGACTCGCTCTGGGAACAGTTTGGACGGAGGGTTGGGAGGAACTCTGGTCCTCAGACGGAAGATACACTTCCTCTTCTTGATCTCCTTCCCACACAGGAACCTGCACACACACACACACACACACACACACACACACACACACACACACACACACACACACACACACACACACACACACACACACACACACACACACACACACACACACACACACACACACAGAAGAGTTTTTACGCACACACACGAGTTTTTACACACACACACACACACACACACACACACACACACACACACACACACAGAAGAGTTTTTACGCACACACACACACACACACACAGAAGAGTTTTTACGCACACACACGAGTTTTTACACACACACACGAGTTTTTACACACACACACGAGTTTTTACACACACACACACACACACACACACACACACACACACACACACACACACACACACACACACACACACACACACACACAAACAGAAGAGTTTTTACACACACACACACGAGTTTTTACACACACACACACACACACACACACACACACACACACACACACACACACACACACACACACACACACACACACACACACACACACACACAAACAGAAGAGTTTTTACACACACACACGAGTTTTTACACACACACACACGAGTTTTTACACACACACACACGAGTTTTTACACACACACACACACACACACACACACACACACACACACACACACACACACACACACACACACACACACACACACACACACAAACAGAAGAGTTTTTACACACACACACGAGTTTTTACACACACACACGAGTTTTTACACACACACACGAGTTTTTACACACACACACGAGTTTTTACACACACAGAAGAGTTTTTACGCACACACACACACACACACACACACACACACACACACACACACACACACACACACACAAGAGTTTTTACGCACACACACACACACACACACACACAGAAGAGTTTTTACGCACACACACACACACACAAACACACACACAGAAGAGTTTTTACACACACACACACGAGTTTTTCACACACACACACACACACACAAACAGAAGAGTTTTTACACACACACACGAGTTTTTACACACACACACGAGTTTTTACACACACACACACACACACACACACACACACACACACACACACACACACACACACACACACACACACACACACACACACACACACACACACACACACACACACACAGAAGAGTTTTTACACACACACACGAGTTTTTACACACACACACACACACACACACACACACACACACACACACACACACACACACACACACACACACACACACACACACACACACACACACACACACACACACAAACAGAAGAGTTTTTACACACACACACGAGTTTTTACACACACGAGTTTTTACACACACACACACACACACACACACACACACACACACACACACACACACAAACAGAAGAGTTTTTACACACACACACGAGTTTTTACACACACACACACACACACACACACACACACACACACACACACACACACACACACACACACACACACACACACAAACAGAAGAGTTTTTACACACACACACGAGTTTTTACACACACACACGAGTTTTTACACACACACACACACACACACACACACACACACACACACACACACACACGAGTTTTTACACACACACACGAGTTTTTACACACACACACGAGTTTTTACACACACACACACACACACACACACACACACACAAACAGAAGAGTTTTTACACACACACACACACGAGTTTTTACACACACACACACGAGTTTTTACACACACACACGAGTTTTTACACACACACACACACACACACACACACACACACACACACACACACACACACACACACACACACACACACACAAACAGAAGAGTTTTTACACACACACACGAGTTTTTACACACACACACACACACACACACACACACACACACACACACACACACACACACACACACACACACACACACACACACACACACACACACACACAAACAGAAGAGTTTTTACACACACACACACGAGTTTTTACACACACACACGAGTTTTTACACACACACACACACACACACACACACACACAGAAGAGTTTTTACACACACACACGAGTTTTTACACACACACACGAGTTTTTACACACACACACACACACACACACACACACACACACACACAAACAGAAGAGTTTTTACACACACACACACGAGTTTTTACACACACACACACGAGTTTTTACACACACACACGAGTTTTTACACACACACACACACACACACACACACACACACACACACACACACACACACAAACAGAAGAGTTTTTACACACACACACGAGTTTTTACACACACACACACGAGTTTTTACACACACACACACACACACACACACACACACACACACACACACACACACACAAACAGAAGAGTTTTTACACACACACACACGAGTTTTTACACACACACACGAGTTTTTACACACACACACACACACACACACACACACACACACACACACACACACACACACACACACAGAAGAGTTTTTACACACACACACGAGTTTTTACACACACACACGAGTTTTTACACACACACACGAGTTTTTACACACACACACACACACACACACACACACACACACACACACACACACAAACAGAAGAGTTTTTCACACACACACACGAGTTTTTACACACACACACACGAGTTTTTACACACACACACGAGTTTTTTACACACACACACACACACACACACACACACACACAAACAGAAGAGTTTTTACACACACACACGAGTTTTTACACACACACACACACACACACACACACACACACACACACACACACACACACACACACACACACACACACACACACACACACACAAACAGAAGAGTTTTTACACACACACACGAGTTTTTACACACACACACGAGTTTTTACACACACACACACACACACACACACACACACACACACACACACACACACACACACAGAAGAGTTTTTACACACACACACGAGTTTTTACACACACACACGAGTTTTTACACACACACACGAGTTTTTACACACACACACACACACACACACACACACACACACACACACACACAAACAGAAGAGTTTTTACACACACACACACGAGTTTTTACACACACACACACGAGTTTTTACACACACACACGAGTTTTTACACACACACACGAGTTTTTACACACACACACACACACACACACACACACACACACACACACACACACACACACAAACAGAAGAGTTTTTACACACACACACGAGTTTTTACACACACACACACGAGTTTTTACACACACACACACGAGTTTTTACACACACACACACACACACACACACACACACACACACACACACACACACACACACACACACACACACACACACACACACACACACACACACACACACACACACACACACACACACACACACACACACACTCACTTGCTCTTGTACTTGTTGAGGGCGTCCAGCAGGTGTTGTCCTCTGTCTGCAGCAGGAGTGTTGGACAGCTGGACGGACAGACAGACAGACAGACAGACAGACAGACAGACAGACAGACAGACAGACAGACAGTTAAAACCCAGGTGCAGCTCAAAGGTCCCGGTCCGGTCCAGCTGGTCCAGGTGGACCGGGTCCACTCACCTTCCCCAGCTGCAGGTGGTCCCAGTTGGAGGACACGAAGTCCAGGATCTCGTCCAGCTCGAAGTACTTCTTCTTGCTGCTGATGGACAGGTTGTAGAGGACCAGCTGGACCAGGTCCACCCAGCGCAGGGACAGACGGCGGACCAGCTCTGGACCCTTGGTGCAGACCGAGCAGGCAAACAGGTAGAACCTGGGGGGAGGGGAGGAGTCAGGAGGGGAGGGGTCAGGAGGGGAGGAGTCAGGAGGGGAGGGGTCAGGAGGGGAGGAGTCAGGAGGGGAGGGGTCAGGAGGGGGAGGAGTCAGGAGATCTCATGTGGGAGGAGTCAGGGGGAGGAGGAGGAGTCAGAGGACAGTCAGAGGACAGACAGAGGACAGTCAGAGGACAGTCAGAGGACAGTCAGAGGGCAGTCAGAGGACAGACAGAGGACAGTCAGAGGACAGTCAGAGGGCAGTCAGAGGACAGTCAGAGGACAGACAGAGGACAGACAGATGACAGACAGAGGGCAGTCAGAGGACAGACAGAGGACAGTCAGAGGGCAGTCAGAGGACAGACAGAGGACAGTCAGAGGACAGTCAGAGGACAGTCAGAGGGCAGTCAGAGGACAGACAGAGGGCAGTCAGAGGGCAGTCAGAGGACAGTCAGAGGACAGACAGATGACAGACAGAGGGCAGTCAGAGGACAGTCAGAGGACAGACAGAGGGCAGTCAGAGGACAGACAGATGACAGACAGAGGGCAGTCAGAGGGCAGTCAGAGGGCAGTCAGAGGACAGACAGAGGACAGACAGAGGGCAGTCAGAGGACAGTCAGAGGACAGACAGAGGGCAGTCAGAGGACAGTCAGAGGACAGACAGAGGACAGACAGAGGGCAGTCAGAGGACAGACAGAGGACAGACAGAGGGCAGTCAGAGGACAGACAGAGGACAGTCAGAGGACAGTCAGAGGACAGACAGGGGGACGAGGACAGACAGAGGACAGGCAGAGGACAGACAGAGGACGAGGACAGACAGAGGGCAGTCAGAGGACAGGCAGAGGACAGACAGAGGACAGGCAGAGGACAGACAGAGGACAGTCAGAGGACAGGCAGAGGACAGACAGAGGGCAGTCAGAGGACAGACAGAGGACAGTCAGAGGACAGACGGAGGACAGTCAGAGGACAGACAGATGCCAGGCAGAGGACAGACAGAGGACAGACAGATGACAGGCAGAGGACAGACAGAGGGCAGTCAGAGGACAGACAGAGGACAGTCAGAGGACAGACAGAGGACAGACAGAGGACAGACAGAGGACAGTCAGAGGACAGACAGATGACAGACAGATGACAGTCAGAGGACAGACAGATGACAGACAGAGGACAGACAGAGGACAGACAGAGGACAGACAGAGGGCAGTCAGAGGACAGTCAGAGGACAGTCAGAGGGCAGTCAGAGGACAGACAGAGGACAGTCAGAGGACAGACAGAGGGCAGTCAGAGGACAGACAGAGGACAGACAGAGGACAGACAGATGACAGACAGATGACAGTCAGAGGGCAGTCAGAGGACAGACAGAGGACAGACAGAGGACAGTCAGAGGACAGACAGATGACAGGCAGAGGACAGACAGATGACAGTCAGAGGACAGACAGAGGACAGACAGATGACAGACAGAGGACAGGCAGATTACAGTCAGAGGACAGTCAGAGGACAGACAGAGGGCAGTCAGAGGACAGACAGAGGACAGTCAAAGGACAGTCAGAGGACAGACAGAGGACAGACAGAGGACAGACAGAGGACAGACAGAGGGCAGGCAGAGGACAGACAGATGACAGACAGATGACAGTCAGAGGGCAGTCAGAGGACAGACAGAGGGCAGTCAGAGGACAGACAGAGGGCAGTCAGAGGGCAGTCAGAGGACAGACAGAGGGCAGGCAGAGGACAGACAGATGACAGACAGATGACAGTCAGAGGGCAGTCAGAGGACAGACAGAGGGCAGTCAGAGGACAGACAGATGACAGACAGAGGACAGACAGAGGACAGACAGAGGACAGACAGAGGGCAGTCAGAGGACAGTCAGAGGACAGTCAGAGGGCAGTCAGAGGACAGACAGAGGACAGTCAGAGGACAGACAGATGACAGGCAGAGGACAGACAGATGACAGTCAGAGGACAGACAGAGGACAGACAGATGACAGACAGAGGACAGGCAGATTACAGTCAGAGGACAGTCAGAGGACAGACAGAGGGCAGTCAGAGGACAGACAGAGGACAGTCAAAGGACAGTCAGAGGACAGACAGAGGACAGACAGAGGACAGACAGAGGACAGACAGAGGGCAGGCAGAGGACAGACAGATGACAGACAGATGACAGACAGATGACAGACAGATGACAGTCAGAGGGCAGTCAGAGGACAGACAGAGGGCAGTCAGAGGACAGACAGATGACAGACAGAGGACAGTCAGAGGACAGACAGAGGACAGTCAGAGGACAGACAGAGGACAGTCAGAGGACAGACAGATGACAGACAGAGGGCAGTCAGAGGACAGACAGAGGACAGTCAGAGGACAGTCAGAGGACAGACAGAGGACAGTCAGAGGACAGACCTGTCCCCCAGCATCATGGGCTCCTGCAGACACTGAGAACAGGCCTGATGGAACCACTGGAGACACTTGAAGCACTGGAGCATCCTGAGGAACCACCTGGACACACACACACACACACACACACACACACACACACACACACACACACACACACACACACACACACACACACACACACACACACACACACACACACACACACACACACACACACACACACACACACACACACACACACACAGTTATCACACAGAAAGAGCAGTTCCCCAGGAGGACCCAGACGGACCCAGGAGGACCCAGACAGACCCAGGAGGACCCAGACAGACCCAGGAGGACCCATGAGGACCCATGAGGACCCAGACAGACCCAGACGGACCCAGACAGACCCAGACGGACCCAGACAGACCCAGGAGGACCCAGGAGGACCCCGGACAGACTCACTCTCCAGGTCCTCCACAGTAACAGTAACACTGCTGCTGATTGGTCCGATGCTGAGAGTCCCAGTCCAGAGAGTCCAGGTGGTACGGGAGGACCTGCTTCATCACCGAGAGACACTTGGCCACCGGGCCCTTCTTCAGGGCCCCGCCCCTCTGGGGGACACAGGGAGACAGGTGAGGGACAGACTCACAGGTGAGGGACAGGTGAGGGACAGACACACAGGTGAGAGACAGACACACAGGTGAGGGACAGACACACAGGTGAGAGACAGACACACAGGTGAGGGACAGACACACAGGTGAGGGACAGACACACAGGTGAGGGACAGACACACAGGTGAGGGACAGACACACAGGTGAGAGACAGACACACAGGTGAGGGACAGACACAGGTGAGGGACAGACACACAGGTGAGGGACAGGTGAGGGACAGACTCACAGGTGAGGGACAGGTGAGGGACAGACACACAGGTGAGGGACAGACACAGGTGAGGGACTGACACACAGGTGAGGGACAGACACACAGGTGAGAGACAGACACAGGTGAGGGACAGACACACAGGTTAGGGACAGACACACAGGTGAGAGACAGACACACAGGTGAGGGACAGACACACAGATGAGGGACAGACACACAGGTGAGGGACAGACACAGATGAGGGACAGACACACAGGTTAGGGACAGACACACAGGTGAGAGACAGACACACAGGTGAGGGACAGACACACAGATGAGGGACAGACACACAGGTGAGGGACAGACACACAGGTGAGAGACAGACACACACAGGTGAGGGACAGACACACAGGTGAGGGACAGACACAGGTGAGGGACAGACACACAGGTGAGAGACAGACACACAGATGAGGACAGACACACAGGTGAGAGACAGACACACAGGTGAGGGACAGACACACAGATGAGGGACAGACACACAGGTGAGAGACAGACACACAGGTGAGGGACAGACACAGGTGAGGGACAGACACAGGTGAGGGACAGACACACAGGTGAGGGACAGACACACAGGTGAGGGACAGACACAGGTGAGGGACAGACACACAGGTGAGGGACAGACACACAGGTGAGAGACAGACACACAGGTGAGGGACAGACACACAGGTGAGGGACAGACACAGGTGAGGGACAGACACACAGGTGAGAGACAGACACACAGATGAGGGACAGACACACAGGTGAGAGACAGACACACAGATGAGAGACAGACACACAGGTGAGGGACAGACACACAGGTGAGGGACAGACACACAGATGAGGGACAGACACACAGGTGAGAGACAGACACACAGATGAGGGACAGACACA
>NW_027661953.1:37500-45000 GCF_963422515.1 Blennius ocellaris | reverse complement strand
ATCAATGACGGTTTATTGACAAGAACAATCAGGGATCAATGACAGTTTATTGATAAGAACAATCAGGGATCAATGACAGTTTATTGATAAGAACAAATCAGTGACAAACAACACAGATAAGAAACGGCCATTTAATTTACATTTCATAAAACATGTCTGCTTTTATCTCCGGCAGGACTTCAAAGTAACGATACCGATACCAGTATCTGGTTCCGGACCGATACCAGTGTCTGGTACCGGACCAATCCAGACCGGTACCGGTGTCTGGTACCGGACCAATCCAGACCGATACCAGTATCTGGTACCGGACCGATACCAGTGTCTGGTACCGGACCAATCCAGACCGGTACCAGTGTCTGGTACCGGACTGATACTGATACCAGTGTCAGGTGCCGGACCGATACCAGTGTCTGGTACCGGACCAATCCGGACTGATACCAGTGTCTCGTATCAGACCGATACCAGGGTCTGGTACCGGACCAATCCAGACCGGTACCAGTGTCTGGTACCGGACTGATACTGATACCAGTGTCAGGTGCCGGACCGATACCAGTATCTGGTACCGGACCGATCCGGACTGATACCAGTGTCTGGTATCAGACCGATACCAGTGTCTGGTGCCGGACCGATCCGGACTGATACCAGTTTTTGGTACCGGACTGATACTGGACCAACTGATGCAGGTCCAGGATCTGGAGCTGGATCGGGACCTGGACCTGGATCAGGATCAGGATCGGAGGCTGGACCTGGATCGGGACCGGGCTCTGGACCTGGACCTGGATCAGGACCGGGGCGTGGTCCTTGGCCGTACCTTCATCTCGGTGAAGCGGAGCGAGTACTGCCAGCCGGTCCAGCTGGACCACTCCACGCCGTCGGCGTAGGAGGCGTGGCCTCCAGCCAGGTACTGTCCGTTGAGGTTGGAGGTGTGGCAGTTGCGGTACCACCAGGCGCCCTGGTAGTACGCCGCGCAGTTGTTCTCCGACTGGTCGTGGTCCCGGTCCTTGGTGGTGAAGCGCATCCCGGAGTGCTTGAGGAAGGAGTCGCCTGCCGGAGACAGAGAACAGCTGGGACCAGGACCAGGACCCGGGCGGTACCGTGGAACCGGGGTGTGTTCTGGCTGCGCCGTACCTGCGGTGCCGGAGAACCCGTCCACGCTGAGCGGGAACCCGTCCTCCTCCGGGTTCACCGAGTCCCGACCCACCGAGAAGTCCGAGTACTGGGCGAAGGCCGTGGCGTTGTCGAAGTCGGCCATGTCGATCCGGAGCTCCACCCCTCCGGTCCGGGTCAGAGAGAAGATCCTCTGGAGACCTGAGACACCGGGGGGGGGGGGGGGGGGGGTTGTTTAGACCTGGACCTGGACCTGGACCTGGTCTCTGTGAGGACCAGGCCAGGTGGTTCAACAGGATCCGTACCGAGCCAGTGTTCTCCGGTCGTCGTCCCAAAGCCGTCCCGGTAGGCGTCCCAACCCCGGAAGAAGTTCACCGACCCGTCAACCCTCCTCTGGACCACCTGCTGGGCCGGACCACCGTCAGTGTGTGTGTGTGTGTGTGTGTGTGTGTGTGTGTGTGAGAGTGTGAGTGTGTGTGTGTGTGTGTGAGAGTGTGTGTATGTGTGTGTGTGTGTGTGTGTGTGTGTGTGTGTGTGTGTGTGTGTGTGTGTGTGAGAATGTGAGAGTGTGAGTGTGTGTGTGTGAGAGTGTGAGAGTGTGAGTGTGTGAGTGTGTGAGAGTGTGAGAGTGTGAGTGTGTGAGTGTGTGAGAGTGTGAGAGTGTGAGAGTGTGTGTGTGTGAGAGTGTGAGAGTGTGAGTGTGTGAGAGTGTGTGTATGTGTGTGTTAGTGTGTGTATGTGTGTGTGTGTGAGAGTGTGTGTGTGTGCGTGTGAGTGTGTGTGTGTGTGTGTGTGTGAGAATGTGAGAGTGTGAGAGCGTGAGAGTGTGAGTGTGTGAGAGTGTGTGTATGTGTGTGTTAGTGTGTGTATGTGTGTGTGTGTGAGTGTGTGTGTGTGTGTGTGTGAGAGTGTGAGAGTGTGAGAGTGTGAGTGTGTGAGAGTGTGTGTATGTGTGTGTTAGTGTGTGTATGTGTGTGTGTGTGAGTGTGTGTGTGTGTGTGTGTGTGTGAGTGTGTGTACCGTCCAGCCCCCTCCCCCGGTGGTCATGTCACAGTAAACCATGAAGCCTTCAGGGTCGTGAGTCGGAAACACAGAATAAACTCCGTCCTGAGAAACTCCGGAGGCCAAGAGGTCGGCGCAGTGTCTCGGTCTGACAGCTGCACACACAACACAACATCTGTGTGTTACTGTGTGTGTTACTGTGTGTGTGTTACTGTGTGTGTGTTACTGTGTGTGTGTGTGTGTGTGTTACCTGTGTGTGTGTTACTGTGTGTGTGTGTGTGTGTGTGTGTGTGTGTGTGTGTGTGTGTGTGTGTGTGTGTGTGTGTTACCTGTGTGTGTTACTGTGTGTGTTACTGTGTGTGTGTTACTGTGTGTGTGTTACTGTGTGTGTTACTGTGTGTGTGTGTGTGTGTGTGTGTGTTACCTGTGTGTGTTACTGTGTGTGTGTGTGTTACTGTGTGTGTGTTACTGTGTGTGTGTGTGTGTGTGTTACCTGTGTGTGTTACTGTGTGTGTTACTGTGTGTGTGTTACTGTGTGTGTGTTACTGTGTGTGTTACTGTGTGTGTGTGTGTGTGTGTGTTACCTGTGTGTGTTACTGTGTGTGTTACTGTGTGTGTGTTACTGTGTGTGTGTGTGTGTGTGTTACCTGTGTGTGTGTGTGTTACTGTGTGTGTGTGTGTGTGTGTGTGTTACCTGTGTGTGTGTTACTGTGTGTGTGTGTGTGTGTTACCTGTGTGTGTTACTGTGTGTGTTACTGTGTGTGTGTTACTGTGTGTGTGTTACTGTGTGTGTTACTGTGTGTGTGTGTGTGTGTGTGTGTGTGTGTTACCTGTGTGTGTTACTGTGTGTGTTACTGTGTGTGTGTTACTGTGTGTGTGTGTGTGTGTGTTACCTGTGTGTGTGTGTGTTACTGTGTGTGTGTGTGTGTGTGTGTGTTACCTGTGTGTGTGTTACTGTGTGTGTGTGTGTGTGTGTGTGTGTTACCTGTGTGTGTGTGTGTGTGTGTGTGTGTGTGTTACCTGTGTGCGTTCCTTCACTCAGCTCAGTCTTCAGCCTCCTCAGACTCTCTGTCTCCCTCTGGAGGCTCAGCAGGGAGTCACTGAAACCTGCAGCCAGCTTCAGCACACCTGAGTGGTTGTCGGACAACACCTGCACAGGAAACAGGCGACACACTGACTGTAAGACAACACCTGCACAGGAAACAGGCGACACACTGACTGTAAGACAACACCTGCACAGGTAACAGGCGACACACTGACTGTAGGACAACACCTGCACAGGAAACAGGTGACACACTGACTGTAGAACAACACCTGCACAGGAAACAGGCGACACACTGACTGTAAGACAACACCTGCACAGGAAACAGGCGACACACTGACTGTAGGACAACACCTGCACAGGTAACAGGCGACACACTGACTGTAAGACAACACCTGCACAGGAAACAGGCGACACACTGACTGTAAGACAACACCTGCACAGGAAACAGGCGACACACTGACTGTAAGACAACACCTGCACAGGTAACAGGCGACACACTGACTGTAAGACAACACCTGCACAGGTAACAGGCGACACACTGACTGTAAGACAACACCTGCACAGGTAACAGGCAACACACTGACTGTAGGACAACACCTGCACAGGTAACAGGCGACACACTGACTGTAAGACAACACCTGCACAGGAAACAGGCGACACACTGACTGTAAGACAACACCTGCACAGGAAACAGGCGACACACTGACTGTAGGACAACACCTGCACAGGTAACAGGCGACACACTGACTGTAAGACAACACCTGCACAGGAAACAGGCGACACACTGACTGTAAGACAACACCTGCACAGGAAACAGGCGACACACTGACTGTAAGACAACACCTGCACAGGAAACAGGCGACACACTGACTGTAAGACAACACCTGCACAGGTAACAGGCGACACACTGACTGTAAGACAACACCTGCACAGGTAACAGGCAACACACTGACTGTAGGACAACACCTGCACAGGTAACAGGCGACACACTGACTGTAAGACAACACCTGCACAGGTAACAGGCAACACACTGACTGTAGGACAACACCTGCACAGGAAACAGGTGACACACTGACTGTAAGACAACACCTGCACAGGTAACAGGCGACACACTGACTGTAAGACAACACCTGCACAGGTAACAGGCAACACACTGACTGTAAGACAACCCCTGCACAGGTAACAGGCGACACACTGACTGTAGAACAACACCTGCACAGGTAACAGGCAACACACTGACTGTAGAACAACACCTGCACAGGTAACAGGTGACACACTGACTGTAGAACAACACCTGCACAGGAAACAGGCGACACACTGACTGTAGAACAACACCTGCACAGGTAACAGGCAACACACTGACTGTAGAACAACACCTGCACAGGTAACAGGTGACACACTGACTGTAGAACAACACCTGCACAGGCAAAAGGCGGCACACTGACTGTAGAACAACACCTGCACAGGTAACAGGCGACACACCGACTGTAGAACAACAGCTGCACAGGTAACAGGCGACACACCGACTGTAGAACAACAGCTGCACAGGTAACAGGCGACACACTGACTGTAGAACAACACCTGCACAGGAAACAGGCAACACACTGACTGTAAGACAACACCTGCACAGGTAACAGGTGACCCACTGACTGTAGAACAACACCTGCACAGGAAACAGGCGACACACTGACTGTAGAACAACAGCTGCACAGGCAACAGGCGGCACACTGACTGTAGAACAACACCTGCACAGGTAACAGGCGACACACCGACTGTAGAACAACAGCTGCACAGGTAACAGGCGACACACCGACTGTAGAACAACAGCTGCACAGGTAACAGGCGACACACTGACTGTAGAACAACAGCTGCACAGGTAACAGGCGACACACCGACTGTAGAACAACAGCTGCACAGGAAACAGGCGACACACTGACTGTAGGACAACACCTGCACAGGTAACAGGTGACACACTGATTGTAGAACAACACCTGCACAGGAAACAGGTGACACACTGACTGTAGAACAACACCTGCACAGGAAACAGGTGACACACTGATTGTAGAACAACACCTGCACAGGTAACAGGCGACACACCGACTGTAGAACGACTCATTCACACGTTTTCAAGTGAAAAAGCTCAAGTTCTGTCACATTTTTGTGTCTGTTTCCATGACAACAGTGCTCAGAGCCACTTTTCAAAAACACGTCGTCACCATGGAAACGGAGGGAAAGCACAACTTTCTGAAAACCCTCCCACGCCGTCTCCATGGAGACGAGGAAGTACCGTTAATGTTGGGAGCCCGTCGTTGTGGTTCCAGTGTTTCTGCTGTTGCCGTGGAAACAGACCTCAGTTTCAGAACGTTGCGGTGTGAAGGTGAAACTTTTGCGACGTGAGAATGTAAAGAGTGTTTCCGCCGGCGGCGGCGCACCTGTACGACGCGGCTCTGCTCGCTCTGCACGCCGTCCAGCCGGCGCTCCAGGGCGCCTTGCCCCGTCTTCAGCGAATCGGCTTCCAGCCTCAGGTTGTGGGCGTGGCCAGCGAGCACCTTCAGCTCCTCTGCCACCTTGTGGGCCAGGCCCCGCCCCTGCCACTCCTCCCCGTTGTGATTGGCCAGCGCCCGGAGCAGCGAGCTCTCCAGCGCCTCCCAGCGCGCCGCCGCCGCCTCGCCCAGGTTGGGGCAGTTGGGCTCCAGGAAGACGCTGACCGGCTCGCCGTCCGCCACGCGGGACACCGTCACCAGGGCGCCGGACTCCCTGGGGTTGGTCCAGACCAGGGACGAAGAGGCTCCGTTGCTGTTACCATGACAACCGCAGAGTTACACACAGGAACAGGTGAGCCGGTGGACAGGTGTGGTCGGTCAGGTACCTGCTGGGGAACGGCAGCGGGTTCTCCTTCAGGTACCAGACGGCCGCGGTTACCGTGGCAACGGCGGCGACGATAGCCAACGTGACGCCCGTCCAAAACAGGATGAGGCAACATTTCTGCAAAGAAACACACACACACACACACACACACACACACACACACACACACACACACACACACACACACACACACACACACACACCTCTTAGGCCTTGTCTCAATGACGTTTTTCATTTTTGCGTCCACTAGTTGGTGCTGTTGGTTGTTTTCATAATGAACATGGACAAACCACCAGGTCTGATTGTTTCCATGGTGACTGTCAAAATAAAAGCACCAAGTCTGATTGTTATCATGGTGACTGTCAAAATAAAAGCACCAAGTCCAGTAGAACACGGACTGGGAGTCATGACGACACGGAGGAAATATTGTTTTGATTGGCTCTACTGAGCATGTGCAGAACTACTGGTTACAACCAACATGGTGACCAGGACCAGGGCCAGCGCTAGTACCAGGACCAGGGCCAGCGCTAGTACCAGGACCAGGGCCAGGACCAGCACCAGGACCAGCACCAGGACCAGCACCAGGACCAGGGCCAGGGCCAGGACCAGCACCAGGACCAGGGCCAGCGCTAGTACCAGGACCAGGGCCAGGACCAGCACCAGGACCAGGGCCAGCGCTAGTACCAGGACCAGGAGTAACGATGGAGTCAGGTAATTTCTGTCGTCGAGACATGTTTTGAAGAAGTAGTCCTCAGTGGCTCAAAGCAAACAGATCAAAGATACAACCAAGGCTTTGTGTTTTTACTCGAAGTGGTTGCCATGGAAACGAGGGGGTAAAGTTTGTGCCTTTCTCCAGAGTTTTCTCTCGGAGTTTGGTCGAACGACGACTTTGTGTTTTCGGCTTCACAGAATCAGACGTCCGAGACTAAATCCTTTGTGTTTAATCTGCAGCTTTGAGGAGATCAAAGCGTCCGGCAGCTGCTGCAGATTAACACTCCTGTCTGACAGATTAACTCCAGATTAACACTGATTACCTGACCTGCACTGCACACCGGTAGCAGCTAGCAGCTATCACAGCTAGCAGCGAGCAGTTTTCAGAGCGAGCAGCTAGCAGAGCTAGTAGCTATCAGAGCTAGCAGCCATCTCTGCTAGTAGCTATCAGAGCGAGCAGCTAGCAGAGCTAGTAGCAATCAGAGCTACTAGCTATCAGAGCTAGTAGCTATCAGAGCTAGCACTTAGCCGGATCTCTCACCGCTAGCAGCTGGCGGCTCACCTGGCGGCGGGGCGGGGTTTTGCCGTCCAGCTCTGAGCTGCTGTTGTTCATGATGGTCCAGCGGTCGTTCAGCGTCATCCTGCAACACAAAGTCCGTCGTTCAGGAAGAGACTCAGAGGAACGTTCTCCTCCGTCCTGCTGAACCAGACCCAGAGAACCTCCAGGATCCCTGGAGGTCCTCCCAAGGCCAAAGGTCACCAGAACC
>NW_027661953.1:22500-30000 GCF_963422515.1 Blennius ocellaris | reverse complement strand
GATGAGTTACTGATGAGTTAGTGATGGATTGTTGATGAGTTAGTGATGAGTTACTGATGAGTTAGTGATGGATTGTTGATGAGTTAGTGATGAGTTACTGATGAGTTAGTGATGGATTGTTGATGAGTTAGTGATGAGTTACTGATGGATTGTTGATGAGTTACTGATGAGTTAGTGATGGATTGTTGATGAGTTAGTGATGAGTTACTGATGAGTTAGTGATGGATTGTTGATGAGTTAGTGATGAGTTACTGATGAGTTAGTGATGGATTGTTGATGAGTTAGTGATGAGTTACTGATGAGTTAGTGATGGATTGTTGATGAGTTACTGATGAGTTAGTGATGGATTGTTGATGAGTTAGTGATGGATTGTTGATGAGTTACTGATGAGTTAGTGATGGATTGTTGATGAGTTACTGATGAGTTAGTGATGGATTGTTGATGAGTTACTGATGAGTTAGTGATGGATTGTTGATGAGTTACTGATGAGTTAGTGATGGATTGTTGATGAGTTAGTGATGAGTTACTGATGAGTTAGTGATGGATTGTTGATGAGTTAGTGATGAGTTACTGATGAGTTAGTGATGGATTGTTGATGAGTTAGTGATGAGTTACTGATGAGTTAGTGATGGATTGTTGATGAGTTACTGATGAGTTAGTGATGGATTGTTGATGAGTTACTGATGAGTTAGTGATGGATTGTTGATGAGTTACTGATGAGTTATTGAGTAGTTACTGATGGATTGTTGATGAGTTACTGATGAGTTACTGAGTAGTTACTGATGGATTGTTGATGAGTTAGTGATGAGTTACTGATGAGTTAGTGATGGATTGTTGATGAGTTAGTGATGAGTTACTGATGAGTTAGTGATGGATTGTTGATGAGTTAGTGATGAGTTACTGATGAGTTAGTGATGGATTGTTGATGAGTTACTGATGAGTTACTGATGAGTTAGTGATGGATTGTTGATGAGTTAGTGATGAGTTAGTGATGGATTGTTGATGAGTTACTGATGAGTTATTGAGTAGTTACTGATGGATTGTTGATGAGTTACTGATGAGTTACTGAGTAGTTACTGATGGATTGTTGATGAGTTACTGATGAGTTACTGAGTAGTTACTAATGGATTGTTGATGAGTTACTGATGATTGTTGGTGTTTTGTCTTCAGTCCACGAGGCCCGCAGTCTGACGAGGTCGTCCAGGTCATGTGACTCCTTCGTGAAGGTGACAGTGGACCAGTGGTTTGACCCATCAGGTCGCAGGTTCGATTCCTGACGCTGTGTTTGTGTTTGCAGCTGGCGGTGACCTCTGACCTGCAGGGGGCCGTGAGAACCCCGACGGTCTGGAACTGCAGGAACCCCGAGTACCGAACCAGCTTCACGCTGTGAGCGTCTGTCCCGTCCTGTCATGTCCCGTTCTGTCCCGTCACGTTCTGTCCCGTCACGTTCTGTCCCATCCCATCCCGTCCCATTCGGTCCGGTCCCGTCCCGTTCTGTCCAGTCCCGTCCCATCCTGTCCCGTCCCGTCCCGTTCCGTCCCGTCCCGTTCTGTCCCGTCCCGTCCCGTTCCGTCCCGTCCCGTTCTGTCCTGTCCCGTCCCATCCTGTCCCGTCCCGTTCCGTCCCGTCCCGTTCTGTCCTGTCCCGTCCCGTTCCGTCACGTTCTGTCCCATCCCATCCCGTCCCGTTCTGTCCCGTCCTGTCCCGTCCTGTCCCATTCCGTCCCGTCCCGTCCTGTCCTGTCCCGTCCTGTCCTGTCCCGTCCCGTCACGTTCTGTCCCGTC
Organism: Blennius ocellaris; assembly: GCF_963422515.1. NCBI lineage: Eukaryota > Metazoa > Chordata > Actinopteri > Blenniiformes > Blenniidae > Blennius > Blennius ocellaris. Next base: position 28,216 of record NW_027661953.1, on the reverse strand, counting down.
CCGTCCCGTCCCATTCCGTCCCGTCCCATCCCGTCCTGTCCAGTCCCGTCCTGTTCTGTCCCATCCCGTCACGTTCTGTCCCGTCCCGTCCCGTCCCGTTCTGTCCTGTCCCGTCCTGTCCCGTCCCGTCCCGTCCCGTCCCGTCAGGTTCTGTCCCGTCCCGTCCCGTTCCGTCCCGTCCCGTTCCGTCCCGTCCCGTCCCGTCCCGTTCTGTCCTGTCCCGTCCTGTTCTGTCATCTCCCGTCCTGTTCTGTCCCGTCCCATTCCGTCCCGTCCCGTCCTGTCCAGTCCCGTCAGGTTCTGTCCCGTCCCGTTCCGTCCCGTCCCGTCCCGTTCTGTCCTGTCCCGTCCTGTTCTGTCCTCTCCCGTCCTGTTCTGTCCCGTCCCGTCACGTTCTGTCCCGTCCCGTCCCGTTCTGTCCCGTCCCATCCCATTCCGTCCCGTTCTGTCCTGTCCCGTCCCGTCACGTTCTGTCCCGTCCCGTTCCGTTCCGTCCCGTCCCGTTCTGTCCTGTCCCGTCCCATCCCGTTCTGTCCTGTCCCGTCCTGTTCTGTCCTCTCCCGTCACGTTCTGTCCCGTCCCGTCACGTTCTGTCCCGTCCCGTCCCATTCCGTCCCGTCCCGTTCTGTCCTGTCCCGTCCCGTCACGTTCTGTCCCATTCCGTCCCGTCCCGTTCTGTCCTGTCCCGTCCCGTCCCGTCCCGTTCCGTTCCGTTCCGTCCCGTTCTGTCCTGTCCCGTCCTGTTCTGTCCTCTCCCGTCCTGTTCTGTCCCGTCCCGTCACGTTCTGTCCCGTCCCGTCCCATTCCGTCCCATCCCGTTCCGTCCCGTCCCGTTCTGTCCTGTCCCGTCCTGTTCTGTCCTCTCCCGTCCTGTTCTGTCCCGTCCCGTCACGTTCTGTCCCGTCCCGTCCCATTCCGTCCCGTTCTGTCCTGTCCCGTCCTGTTCTGTCCTCTCCTGTCCTGTTCTGTCCCGTCCCGTCACGTTCTGTCCCGTCCCGTCCCGTTCCGTCCCGTCCCGTCCCGTCCCGTTCTGTCCCGTGATGTCACGTTCTGTCCCATCCCGTCCCGTCCCGTTCCGTCCCGTCCCGTTCTGTCCTGTCCCGTCCTGTCCTGTCCCGTCACGTTCTGTCCCGTCCCGTTCCATTCCGTCCCGTCCCGTTCTGTCCTGTCCCGTCCCGTTCCGTTCCGTCCCGTCCCGTTCTGTCCCGTCCCGTCCCGTTCTGTCCCGTGATGTCACGTTCTGTCCCGTCCCGTCACGTTCTGTCCCGTCCCGTCCCATTCCGTCCCGTCCCGTTCTGTCCTGTCCTGTCCCGTCACGTTCTGTCCCATTCCGTCCCGTCCCGTTCTGTCCTGTCCCGTCCCGTCCCGTTCCGTTCTGTCCTGTCCCGTCCTGTTCTGTCCTCTCCCGTCCGGTTCTGTCCCGTCCCGTCACGTTCTGTCCCGTCCCATCCCATTCCGTCCCATCCCGTTCCGTCCCATCCCGTTCTGTCCTGTCCCGTCCTGTTCTGTCCTCTCCCGTCCTGTTCTGTCCCGTCCCGTCACGTTCTGTCCCGTCCCGTCCCATTCCGTCCCGTTCTGTCCTGTCCCGTCCTGTTCTGTCCTCTCCTGTCCTGTTCTGTCCCGTCCCGTCACGTTCTGTCCCATCCCGTCCCGTCCCGTTCCGTCCCGTCCCGTTCTGTCCTGTCCCGTCCTGTCCTGTCCCGTCACGTTCTGTCCCGTCCCGTTCCATTCCGTCCCGTCCCGTTCTGTCCTGTCCCGTCCCGTTCCGTTCCGTCCCGTCCCGTTCTGTCCCGTCCCGTCCCGTTCTGTCCCGTGATGTCACGTTCTGTCCCGTCCCGTCACGTTCTGTCCCGTCCCGTCCCATTCCGTCCCGTCCCGTTCTGTCCTGTCCCGTCCCGTCACGTTCTGCCCCATTCCGTCCCGTCCCGTTCTGTCCTGTCCCGTCCCGTCCCGTTCCGTTCTGTCCTGTCCCGTCCTGTTCTGTCCTCTCCCGTCCGGTTCTGTCCCGTCCCGTCACGTTCTGTCCCGTCCCATCCCATTCCGTCCCATCCCGTTCCGTCCCGTCCCGTTCTGTCCTGTCCCGTCCTGTTCTGTCCTCTCCCGTCCTGTTCTGTCCCGTCCCGTCACGTTCTGTCCCGTCCCGTCCCATTCCGTCCCGTTCTGTCCTGTCCCGTCCTGTTCTGTCCTCTCCTGTCCTGTTCTGTCCCGTCCCGTCACGTTCTGTCCCGTCCCGTCCCGTCCCGTCCCGTTCTGTCCCGTGATGTCACGTTCTGTCCCATCCCGTCCCGTTCCGTCCCGTCCCGTTCTGTCCTGTCCCGTCCTGTCCCGTCCCGTCACGTTCTGTCCCGTCCCGTTCCATTCCGTCCCGTCCCGTTCTGTCCTGTCCCGTCCCGTTCCGCTCCGTCCCGTCCCGTTCTGTCCCGTCCCGTCCCGTTCTGTCCCGTGATGTCACGTTCTGTCCCATCCCGTCCCGTTCCGTCCCGTCCCGTTCTGTCCTGTCCCGTCCTGTCCCGTCCCGTCACGTTCTGTCCCGTCCCGTCCCATTCCGTCCCGTCACGTTCTGTCCTGTCCCGTCCCGTTCCGTTCCGTCCCGTCCCGTTCTGTCCTGTCCCGTCCTGTTCTGTCCTCTCCCGTCCTGTTCTGTCCCGTCCCGTCACGTTCTGTCCCGTCCCGTCCCGTCCCGTCCCATTCTGTCCTGTCCCGTCCTGTTCTGTCCTCTCCCGTCCTGTTCTGTCCCGTCCCGTCCCGTTCTGTCCCGTCCCGTCCCATTCCGTCCCGTTCCGTCCCGTTCTGTCCTGTCCCGTCCTGTTCTGTCCCGTCTTGTCACGTTCTGTCCCGTCCCGTCCCGTCACGTTCTGTCCTGTCCCGTCCTGTCCTGTCCCGTCCTGTTCTGTCCTCTCCCGTCCTGTTCTGTCCCGTCCCGTCCCATTCCGTCCCGTCCCGTCACGTCCCGTCCCGTCCCGTCCCGTCCCGTCCCGTTCTGTCCTGTCCCGTTCTGTTCTGTCCTCTCCCGTCCTGTTCTGTCCCGTCCCGTCACGTTCTGTCCCGTCCCGTCCCGTTCTGTCCCGTCCCGTCCTGTCCCGTCCCGTCACGTTCTGTCCCTTCCCGTCCCATTCCGTCCCGTCCCGTCCCGTCCCGTTCTGTCCTGTCCCGTTCTGTTCTGTCCTCTCCCGTCCTGTTCTGTCCCGTCCCGTCACGTTCTGTCCCGTCCCGTCCCGTTCTGTCCCGTCCCGTCCTGTCCCGTCCCGTCACGTTCTGTCCCTTCCCGTCCCATTCCGTCACGTCCCGTCCCGTTATGTCCTGTCCCGTTCTGTCCTGTCCCGTCCCGTCACGTTCTGTCCCGTCCCGTCCCATTCCGTCCCGTCCCGTCCCGTCCCGTTCTGTCCTGTCCCGTCCTGTCCCGTCCCGTCACGTTCTGTCCTGTCCCGTCCTGTCCCGTCCCGTCACGTTCTGTCCCGTCCCGTCCCATTCCGTCCCGTCCCGTCCCGTTCTGTCCTGTCCCGTCCTGTCCCGTCCCGTCACGTTCTGTCCTGTCCCGTCCTGTCCCGTCCCGTCACGTTCTGTCCCGTCCCGTCCCATTCCGTCCCGTCCCGTCCCGTTCTGTCCTGTCCCGTCCTGTCCCGTCCCGTCACGTTCTGTCCTGTCCCGTCCTGTCCCGTCCCGTCACGTTCTGTCCCGTCCCGTCCCATTCCGTCCCGTCCCGTCCCGTTCTGTCCTGTCCCGTCCCGTCACGTTCTGTCCCGTCCCGTTCCGTCCCGTCCCGTTCTGTCCTGTCCCGTCCTGTTCTGTCCTCTCCCGTCCTGTTCTGTCCCGTCCCGTCACGTTCTGTCCCGTCCCGTCCCGTTCTGTCCCGTGATGTCTCATCACAGGTGTGTGTTCCAGGTGTGTCACAGCGGAGTTGCTCCTCAGCAGGTTGCTGGTTTCAGTCTTCAGGAGGTCGTGTGACGGGAGGTCATGTGACAGGAGGTCAGTGAACGCATCATTGATTGTCAGGTGCGATCAGATGATTGGTGGAGGTTTACAAATGGAGGCGGAGCCTCATGGTGTCCGTCTGTGTGTCTGTCTCAGGTGCCGGCAGCTGATTGGCTGCATGAGCTTCAGGATCAACTCGCTGGTCTCTGCCTGCCAGGTGAGTTAACCTCAACTCCACCTGTGGGTTAACTAGCAGTTTACCTGTAGGTTAACTTGTGCTCTGGTTAACCTTCTTGTGCTCTCGGCAGCTCTCGGGTTGGTTCTACCTGCTCAGGGAGGATTATGGGCGGAGCAAACACCTGAGAGTGACGTCACAGAGGAGTCGGCCAATCAGGGAGCAGCAGGCAGAAGGTGAGGTCGCCTCAGTCTTCATCTGGAGGGGGTGGAGTCGTCTGGAGGGGGTGGAGTCATCTAGAGGGGGTGGAGTCATCTAGAGGGGGTGGAGTCGTCTGGAGGGGGTGGAGTCATCTGGAGGGGGTGGAGTCATCTAGAGGGGGTGGAGTTGTCTGGAGGAGGTGGTGTCGTCTGGAGGGGGTGGTTTCGTCTAGATGGTAGTTTTATTGTAGCTTGTCACGTTTGATGGTAGTTTGTCACGTTTGATGGTAGTTTTATTGTAGTTTGTCACGTTTGATGGTAGTTTGTCACGTTTGATGGAAGTTTGTCATGTTTGATGGTAGTTTGTCACATTTGATGGTAGTTTTATTGTAGTTTGTCACGTTTGATGGTAGTTTGTCATGTTTGATGGTAGTTTGTCACGTTTGATGGTAGTTTTATTGTAGTTTGTCACGTTTGATGGTAGTTTGTCATGTTTGATGGTAGTTTGTCACATTTGATGGTAGTTTTATTGTAGTTTGTCACGTTTGATGGTAGTTTGTCACGTTTGATGGAAGTTTGTCATGTTTGATGGTAGTTTGTCACATTTGATGGTAGTTTTATTGTAGTTTGTCACGTTTGATGGTAGTTTGTCATGTTTGATGGTAGTTTGTCATGTTTGATGGTAGTTTGTCACGTTTGATGGTAGTTTTATTGTAGTTTGTCACGTTTGATGGTAGTTTGTCATGTTTGATGGTAGTTTGTCACGTTTGATGGTAGTTTTATTGTAGTTTGTCACGTTTGATGGTAGTTTGTCATGTTTGATGGTAGTTTGTCACATTTGATGGTAGTTTTATTGTAGTTTGTCACGTTTGATGGTAGTTTGTCACGTTTGATGGAAGTTTGTCATGTTTGATGGTAGTTTGTCACATTTGATGGTAGTTTTATTGTAGTTTGTCATGTTTGATGGTAGTTTGTCACATTTGATGGTAGTTTTATTGTAGCTTGTCACGTTTGATGGTAGTTTGTCACGTTTGATGGTAGTTTTATTGTAGTTTGTCACGTTTGATGGTAGTTTGTCACGTTTGATGGTAGTTTGTCACGTTTGATGGTAGTTTTATTGTAGTTTGTCACGTTTGATGGTAGTTTGTCACGTTTGATGGAAGTTTGTCATGTTTGATGGTAGTTTGTCACATTTGATGGTAGTTTTATTGTAGTTTGTCACGTTTGATGGTAGTTTGTCATGTTTGATGGTAGTTTGTCACGTTTGATGGTAGTTTTATTGTAGTTTGTCACGTTTGATGGTAGTTTGTCATGTTTGATGGTAGTTTGTCACATTTGATGGTAGTTTTATTGTAGTTTGTCACGTTTGATGGTAGTTTGTCACGTTTGATGGAAGTTTGTCATGTTTGATGGTAGTTTGTCACATTTG
>NW_027661953.1:5000-17500 GCF_963422515.1 Blennius ocellaris | reverse complement strand
CAGTGTAAACAGGTTTAACCCAGTTTAACTCAGTGTAAACAGGTTTAACACAGTGTAACTCAGTGTAAACAGGTTTAACCCAGTTTAACTCAGTGTAAACAGGTTTAACCCAGTTTAACTCAGTGTAAACAGGTTTAGCCCAGTGTAAACCAGTGTAAACAGGTTTAACCCAGTGTAACTCAGTGTAAACAGGTTTAGCCCAGTGTAAACCAGTGTAAACAGGTTTAACCCAGTTTAACTCAGTGTAAACAGGTTTAACCCAGTTTAACTCAGTGTAAACAGGTTTAGCCCAGTGTAAACCAGTGTAAACAGGTTTAGCCCAGTGTAAACCAGTGTAAACAGGTTTAACCCAGTGTAAACCAGTGTAAACAGGTTTAACCCAGTTTAACTCAGTGTAAACAGGTTTAACCCAGTTTAACTCAGTGTAAACAGGTTTAACCCAGTGTAAACCAGTGTAAACAGGTTTAACCCAGTGTAACTCAGTGTAAACAGGTTTAACCCAGTGTAACTCAGTGTAAACAGGTTTAGCCCAGTGTAACTCAGTGTAAACAGGTTTAACCCAGTTTAACTCAGTGTAAACAGGTTTAACCCAGTTTAACTCAGTGTAAACAGGTTTAGCCCAGTGTAAACCAGTGTAAACAGGTTTAGCCCAGTGTAAACCAGTGTAAACAGGTTTAACCCAGTGTAAACCAGTGTAAACAGGTTTAACCCAGTTTAACTCAGTGTAAACAGGTTTAACCCAGTTTAACTCAGTGTAAACAGGTTTAACCCAGTGTAAACCAGTGTAAACAGGTTTAACCCAGTGTAACTCAGTGTAAACAGGTTTAGCCCAGTGTAACTCAGTGTAAACAGGTTTAACCCAGTGTAACTCAGTGTAAACAGGTTTAACCCAGTGTAACTCAGTGTAAACAGGTTTAACCCAGTTTAACTCAGTGTAAACAGGTTTAACCCAGTGTAAACCAGTGTAAACAGGTTTAACCCAGTGTAACTCAGTGTAAACAGGTTTAGCCCAGTGTAACTCAGTGTAAACAGGTTTAGCCCAGTGTAACTCAGTGTAAACAGGTTTAGCCCAGTGTAACTCAGTGTAAACAGGTTTAACCCAGTTTAACTCAGTGTAAACAGGTTTAGCCCAGTTTAACTCAGTGTAAACAGGTTTAACACAGTGTAACTCAGTGTAAACAGGTTTAACCCAGTGTAACTCAGTGTAAACAGGTTTAACCCAGTTTAACTCAGTGTAAACAGGTTTAACCCAGTGTAACTCAGTGTAAACAGGTTTAGCCCAGTGTAACTCAGTGTAAACAGGTTTAACACAGTGTAACTCAGTGTAAACAGGTTTAGCCCAGTGTAACTCAGTGTAAACAGGTTTAACCCAGTTTAACTCAGTGTAAACAGGTTTAACCCAGTGTAACTCAGTGTAAACAGGTTTAACACAGTGTAACTCAGTGTAAACAGGCGAGACCGGTTGGAGGTCTGTTCTGGTGTATCGTCACGTTCGGAGGGAAGCTTCTCGCCTTCAGATCGTCTGATTGGTCAAAAACATCCATCAAGCTGATTCACCAAACCTGCTGGAAATACTCGAGTACTGTACTCGAGTACAGTACTCGATTATGTACTCGTACCCTGGTAACTCTCGGCCTCCGATCAAGGGCTGGCTTATGGTCATACCTGGTCACTAGTGTGTGTGTGTTCAGGAAGTGTGTGTCTTATCACAGCCACACTTCCTGTGTTTTTGTGTGTGTGTGTGTGTGTGTGTGTGTGTGTGTGTGTGTGTGTGTGTGTGTGTGTGTGTGTGTGTGTGTGTGTGTGTGTGTGTGTGTGTGTGTGTGTGTGTGTGTGTGTGAGAGAGAGTTTCCTGCTATTCTTCTCTCTGCTGGTTCCCACAATCCTCCAGTCCTCCAGTCCTCCTCCAGTCCTCCTCCAGTCCTCCAGTCCTCCAGTCCTCCTCCAGTCTTCCTCCAGTCCTCCAGTCCTCCAGTCCTCCAGTCCTCCAGTCCTCCTCCAGTCTTCCTCCAGTCCTCCAGTCCTCCAGTCCTTCAGTCCTCCAGTCCTCCAGTCCTCCTCCAGTCTTCCTCCAGTCCTCCAGTCCTCCAGTCCTCCAGTCCTCCAGTCCTCCAGTCCTCCAGTCCTCCAGTCCTCCAGTCCTCCTCCAGTCCTCCTCCAGTCCTCCTCCAGTCCTCCTCCAGTCCTCCTTCAGTCCTCCTCCAGTCCTCCAGTCCTCCTCCAGTCCTCCAGTCCTCCAGTCCTCCTCCAGTCCTCCTCCAGTCCTCCTTCAGTCCTCCTCCAGTCCTCCAGTCCTCCTCCAGTCCTCCAGTCCTCAAGGACCCGGACCTTCTTTCTTGGGATCGGGATTCCTCTGGTTCTGGTTCGACTTCAGACGCGCGTGCCCGGGACCTGGTCCAGGATTTGTGGGCCTGGTGCAGGTCCAGGTCTGCAGTGGGACCAGATGGACCAGCTGACCAGCAGGGTTTGAACCGGGGACCCAGCAGGCTGCCATGCACACCCTCCACCGCCTGTGTCGAGTCTGTATCGGCCAGAACCTGCCCCAGGTCAGAACCACCACCCGGTCCGGACCCGGTCCGGCTCTGCTGTTTCCATGGCGACCGTGCTCCGAGTGTGTGTGTGTGTGTGTGTGTGTGTGTGTGTGTGTGTGTGTGTGTGTGTGTGTGTGTGTGTGTGTGTGTGGGTTAAGGTTAGTTGAAGTAACTGGTCAGAGGGGTAGTTATGGTTAAACCAGCGGTAGTTATGCTTGAACCAGGGGTAGTTATGGTTGAACCAGGGGTAGTTATGGTTGAACCAGGGGTAGTTATGGTTAAACCAGGGGTAGTTATGGTTGAACCAGCGGTAGTTATGCTTGAACCAGGGGTAGTTATGGTTGAACCAGCGGTAGTTATGGTTGAACCAGCGGTAGTTATGGTTAAACCAGGGGTAGTTATGGTTGAACCAGCGGTAGTTATGGTTGAACCACGGGTAGTTATGGTTGAACCAGCGGTAGTTATGGTTGAACCAGGGGTAGTTATGGTTGAACCAGCGGTAGTTATGGTTGAACCAGCGGAAGTTATGGTTGAACCAGGGGTAGTTATGGTTGAACCAGCGGTAGTTATGGTTGAACCAGGGGTAGTTATGGTTGAACCAGCGGTAGTTATGGTTGAACCAGGGGTAGTTATGTTTGAACCAGGGGTAGTTATGGTTGAACCAGCGGTAGTTATGGTTGAACCAGGGGTAGTTATGGTTGAACCAGGGGTAGTTATGGTTGAACCAGCGGTAGTTATGGTTGAACCAGGGGTAGTTATGTTTGAACCAGCGGTAGCTATGGTTGAACCAGCGGTAGCTATGTTTGAACCAGCGGTAGTTATGGTTGAACCAGCGGTAGTTATGGTTGAACCAGCGGTAGTTATGGTTGAACCATCGGTAGTTATGGTTGAACCAGGGGTAGTTATGGTTGAACCAGGGGTAGTTATGGTTGAACCAGCGGTAGTTATGGTTGAACCAGCGGTAGTTATGGTTGAACCAGGGGTAGTTATGGTTGAACCAGCGGTAGTTATGGTTGAACCAGGGGTAGTTATGGTTGAACCAGCGGTAGTTATGGTTGAACCAGGGGTAGTTATGGTTGAACCAGCGGTAGTTATGGTTGAACCACGGGTAGTTATGGTTGAACCAGCGGTAGTTATGGTTGAACCAGCGGTAGTTATGGTTGAACCATGGGTAGTTATGGTTGAACCAGCGGTAGTTATGGTTGAACCAGCGGTAGTTATGGTTGAACCAGGGGTAGTTATGGTTGAACCAGCGGAAGTTATGGTTGAACCAGGGGTAGTTATGGTTGAACCAGCGGTAGTTATGGTTGAACCAGGGGTAGTTATGGTTGAACCAGCGGTAGTTATGGTTGAACCACGGGTAGTTATGGTTGAACCAGCGGTAGTTATGGTTAAACCAGGGGTAGTTATGGTTGAACCAGGGGTAGTTATGGTTGAACCAGCGGTAGTTATGGTTGAACCAGGGGTAGTTATGGTTGAACCAGCGGTAGTTATGGTTGAACCAGGGGTAGTTATGGTTGAACCAGCGGTAGTTATGGTTGAACCACGGGTAGTTATGGTTGAACCAGGGGTAGTTATGGTTGAACCAGCGGTAGTTATGGTTGAACCAGCGGTAGTTATGGTTGAACCAGGGGTAGTTATGGTTGAACCAGCGGTAGTTATGGTTGAACCAGCGGTAGTTATGGTTGAACCAGCGGAAGTTATGGTTGAACCAGGGGTAGTTATGGTTGAACCAGCGGTAGTTATGGTTGAACCAGGGGTAGTTATGGTTGAACCAGCGGTAGTTATGGTTGAACCAGGGGTAGTTATGGTTGAACCAGCGGTAGTTATGGTTGAACCAGCGGTAGTTATGGTTGAACCACGGGTAGTTATGGTTGAACCAGGGGTAGTTATGGTTGAACCAGCGGTAGTTATGGTTGAACCAGGGGTAGTTATGGTTGAACCAGCGGAAGTTATGGTTGAACCAGGGGTAGTTATGGTTGAACCAGCGGTAGTTATGGTTGAACCAGGGGTAGTTATGGTTGAACCAGCGGTAGTTATGGTTGAACCACGGGTAGTTATGGTTGAACCAGCGGTAGTTATGGTTAAACCAGGGGTAGTTATGGTTGAACCAGGGGTAGTTATGGTTGAACCAGCGGTAGTTATGGTTGAACCAGGGGTAGTTATGGTTGAACCAGGGGTAGTTATGGTTGAACCAGGGGTAGTTATGGTTGAACCAGCGGTAGTTATGGTTGAACCACGGGTAGTTATGGTTGAACCAGGGGTAGTTATGGTTGAACCAGGGGTAGTTATGGTTGAACCAGCGGTAGTTATGGTTGAACCAGGGGTAGTTATGGTTGAACCAGCGGTAGTTATGGTTGAACCAGGGGTAGTTATGGTTGAACCAGCGGTAGTTATGGTTGAACCACGGGTAGTTATGGTTGAACCAGGGGTAGTTATGGTTGAACCAGGGGTAGTTATGGTTGAACCAGCGGTAGTTATGGTTGAACCACGGGTAGTTATGGTTGAACCAGGGGTAGTTATGGTTGAACCAGGGGTAGTTATGGTTGAACCAGCGGTAGTTATGGTTGAACCAGGGGTAGTTATGGTTGATCCAGCGGTAGTTATGGTTGAACCAGCGGTAGTTATGGTTGAACCAGGGGTAGTTATGGTTGAACCAGCGGTAGTTATGGTTGAACCACGGGTAGTTATGGTTGAACCAGGGGTAGTTATGGTTGAACCACGGGTAGTTATGGTTGAACCAGGGGTAGTTATGGTTGATCCAGCGGTAGTTATGGTTGAACCAGCGGTAGTTATGGTTGAACCAGGGGTAGTTATGGTTGAACCACGGGTAGTTATGGTTGAACCAGGGGTAGTTATGGTTGAACCAGCGGTAGTTATGGTTGAACCAGCGGTAGTTATGGTTGAACCAGGGGTAGGAGCCACTGAGGACCGGCTGACCTTTCAGTCGCCCGGCGGCTGTTTGCTGAGTCATGGCGACAGCCGGGAGACGAGACACGGCGCCCCCTGGAGCAGCGGCCTTTCTCATTTCCATGGCGACAGCCGGGAGACGAGACACGGCGCCCCCTGGAGCAGCGGCCTTTCCCGTTTCCATGGCGACAGCCGCCGAGTGTTCCCAGCGACTCCACCGTCTCCAGTTGGCGGTTCGGCTCCCGCGAAGACGATTCCACGTTAAAGCAGAGCTTGTCTTTACGTGTGACCTCGTCCTCCAACGCCTCCTGCACGAGGAGCTCCGCCCCTCTGGCGCCCCCTGCACGAGGAGCTCCGCCCCTCTGGCGCCCCCTGCACGAGGAGCTCCGCCCCTCTGGCGCCTCCTGCAGGAGGAGCTCCGCCCTTCTGGCGCCCCCTGCAGGAGGAGCTCCGCCCTTCTGGCGCCATCTCACTTGTTTCTCTCAGGGTTGTGATTGGCTGCCCCCCGCTGGCTGTGGCAGGAAGCTCATGTGAGGGTTCTCTTATGGACGCGTTTGGAAGCGACCCGTCGACCCCGCCGTCTCCGTTCGTTGGATGAGCGACGACGCAGGTGAGCGACTGCAGAGGCTCCGCCCACTCACGCTGTGCCGGCGCTCCACAGGTGGGCGTGGTCCGAGGGAACGACGGCTACGGCTTCACCATCTGCTGCGACGGCCCGGTGAGGGTGCAGGCCGTGGACGCCGGTAAGACGGGGGGGGGAGGTGGGGGGGGCGTCCAGGTGAGCGCCGCCCCTCACCTGATTGGCTGTCTGTGGTTGTAGGCGGTCCGGCTCATCAGTCTGGACTTCGCCAGGGAGACGCCGTCCTGCAGCTCAACGGGGTTCCTGTGGAGACCTGGAAGTGTGCGGACCTCGCCCACGCCATCAGGTGACCGAACCACATCCTTCTGCTGTTGCCATGGAAACAATAAATGCAAAAACAAAGCGTGTTCACTTGAAACGTCATGGAAACACGGTGTCATGTCACTATTGTTTACTCCTCGAGTAGCTCCGCCCCTTTTCCTGTTTAACCCAGCCCACCGGCTCTATACCATGTCTGTAGCCCCGCCCCTCACCGGCGTTGGCCACGCCCCTTCCCGTATTTGGCCTCGTTAGCGGAGTTTTCACGAGCGTCTCGTCCGTCCGTCAGGAGCTGTCCTTCTCAGATCGTCCTGGCGGTGTGGCGAGGACCACCTGAGGCCAGGTCCCACGGCGAGTCTTGGCTCCGCCCCCCCAGAGGACACCCGGTAACTCGCCTCGTCGTCCGGCTTCACGCCACCCTGCTAGCATCATGCTAACACTTAGCTCCTTGTGTTTCCCAGGGAACGAGCAGGAAGCTGCTGGCTCACCCTCCTCACAGCAAACATGGCCGCCGGCGAGGTGCAGGGGGGGCGGCGGCCTGGTCTGGCCTGGGGGTTCTGGGTTCTCTGTGGGGAGACCAGAAGGGGGAGGAGCCAGAGGAGCAGGGGGAGGAGTTTGCTGCTCAAACGGCCACTTTGAAGGGAACACGGGTCACCTCGTCCAACGGAGGACAATTACATCATCCTCTCACCTGTCGGGCCAGGAGGACAGGTGAGGAAAAGGGGGCGGGGCCTACAGGTACTCACCTGTCCTCCTGGACTGACAGGTGAGGAAAAGGGGCGGGGCCAACATTACTCACCTGTCGGTCCAGGAGGACAGGTGAGGAAAAGGGGCGGGGCCTACAGGTACTGATTCAGAACGTTGTCATTTAAACGGAACCTCAGAACCAGTTCCAGATACTGGACTGGATCTGGGTCGTGGCCCCGGTCCTGATGGCGGTCTGACCCGGTTACTGGTTCTGGTTCTGTTTCAGCTGCTGCATCCGGTCTACCAGGACGGGACTGGAACCATCGGTTTGTCTGCTCCGACCTTTGAGGTTCTTGACTCCGCCCCCGAAGCGTCCGGCGGTTCTGAAGGTTCTGTTGTGGTTCTGCAGGCGGCCTGTACCAGACCCACCCCAGCAGGGGGCAGAACCCCCCCACCCGGACCTCCACCCTCCCTCCGACCTGGTCCCTCCGCCCCGCCGGGTCACCTGAACAACTACCAGAACTGCACCCTGGTCCAGTCGCACCGGCCCGGGTCCGGGTTCAGGTCCGGATCCGGGTTCGGGTCCGGGGGCTTCGCCGCGCTGGCGCCCAAAACGCTCATCTTCCCCGTCTTCGTCCAGGTTCAGGCCTGTTGCCACGGCAACCTGACCCAACTCTCATGAGCTGGGTCAGGTCCAACACACCATCAGAACCATCAGAACCAGGTCCAACACACCATCAGAACCAGCAGGTTCTAAGGACACTTCAGCATGACGGCAGGTGGAGACGGCAGAGTTGGGAATCGAACCTGCAACCATCCGACTGGGGAGACGCCGGGACTGACCGCTGCCCCAAGACCCCGGGGGGGCCTCTGCTGCTGGCGCCTGAACGTTTTTGTCATTGTTGACCTGGTGGTGGTGGTTGTTGTTGTTGACCTGGTGGTGGTGGTTGTTGTTGTTGACCTGGTTGTGGTTGTTGTTGTTGTTGACCTGGTGGTGGTTGTTGTTGTTGACCTGGTGGTGGTTGTTGTTGTTGTTGACCTGGTGGTGGTGGTTGTTGTTGTTGACCTGGTGGTGGTGGTTGTTGTTGTTGACCTGGTGGTGGTGGTTGTTGTTGTTGACCTGGTTGTGGTTGTTGTTGTTGTTGACCTGGTGGTGGTTGTTGTTGTTGACCTGGTGGTGGTTGTTGTTGTTGTTGACCTGGTGGTGGTGGTTGTTGTTGTTGACCTGGTGGTGGTTGTTGTTGTTGTTGACCTGGTGGTGGTTGTTATTGTTGACCTGGTGGTGGTTGTTGTTGTTGTTGACCTGGTGGTGGTTGTTATTATTGACCTGGTTGTTGGTTTTTGTTGTTGTTGTTGTTGTTGACCTGGTTGTTGTTGTTGTTGTTGACCTTGTTGTTGTTGTTGTGGTTGTGATTGTTGACCTGGTTGTTGTTGTTGTGATTGTTGACCTGGTTGTTGTTGTTGTTGTTGTTGACCTGGTTGTTGTTGTTGACCTGGTGGTGGTTGTTGTTGTTGTTGACCTGGTGGTGGTTGTTATTGTTGACCTGGTGGTGGTTGTTGTTGTTGTTGACCTGGTGGTGGTTGTTATTATTGACCTGGTTGTTGTTTTTGTTGTTTGTTGTTGTTGTTGACCTGGTTGTTGTTGTTGTTGTTGACCTTGTTGTTGTTGTTGTGGTTGTGATTGTTGACCTGGTTGTTGTTTGTTGTGATTGTTGACCTGGTTGTTGTTGTTGTTGTTGTTGACCTGGTTGTTGTTGTTGTGGGTTGTTGACCTGGTTGTTGTGGTTGTTGACCTGGTTGTTGTGATTGTTGACCTGGTTGTTGTTGTTGTTGACCTGGTTGTTGTTGTTGTTGTTGACCTGGTTGATGTTGTTGTGGTTGTTGACCTGGTTGTTGTTGTTGTTGTGGTTGTTGACCTGGTTGTTGTTGTTGTTGTTGTTGACAGCCTCTGGATCTGTGCAGCCCTGATAGAACCTTGCTGATGTGTGAGGAAATGATTTTACATCAACCTGACCTGATGCCTGCCCAAGGTAACGCCTTGTAACACCTCGTAACGCCTTGTAACACCTCGTAACGCCTTGTAACACGGTGTAACGCCTTGTAACACGGTGTAACGCCTTGTAACACCTCGTAACGCCTTGTAACCCCTCGTAACGCCTTTGTAACACGGAGTGTAACGCCTTGTACACGGTGTAACGCCTTGTAACACCTCGTAACGCCTTGTAACACGGTGTAACGCCTTGTAACGCCTTGTAACACCTCGTAACGCCTTTGTAACACGGTGTAACGCCTTGTAACGCGGTGTAACGCCGCATAACGCCGAGTAGCACCTTGTTAACGCGCATAACGCCTTGTAACGCTTTGTAACGCCTTGTAACGGTGTTCCAGGTGACGGTGTTGATCTACACCGACCTGCTGCTGCTGACCAGACAGGAGGAAAGTGGACGTTGTAACGTCCTGCAGAGTCCTCTGTACCTGAACAGCCTGCAGCTCCGAGAAGGTGACTGCTGCTGCTGCTGCTGCTGCTGTTGTTGTTGTTGTTGTTGTTGTTGTTTAACAAGTTTGTGTTGTGTCCAGTGTCGTCTGAGCCGCTCCAGCTCTACCTCCTGCACAGCTCCGCCAGCGGGTGGCGCTGTCTCCTCAGCCTGGAGGCGTCCAGCTTCCAGCAGAAGGTCCGAGTGCGTCTCTGTCTCCATGACAACATCAAGCTTCAGCTGGTTACCATGGTAACTACTCTACTCTGCTCTACTCTTGTCAGCCTGGGTTGTTTTGCATTACAATATAGTACGGCGGCGGAGTGGGCGGAGTCATCTTACAGCTAACCGTCCTCATGTGGTTGTGAGTGAATCTGCATTAGAGCTCAGCTCAAACAAACAAACAAATAAACAAACGCTACGATCCTTTAAACGTTAAAGTTAATGAGGTTAAACGGGGGGAGGGACACCAGTTAACAGG
Source organism: Blennius ocellaris (assembly GCF_963422515.1). Taxonomy (NCBI): domain Eukaryota; kingdom Metazoa; phylum Chordata; class Actinopteri; order Blenniiformes; family Blenniidae; genus Blennius; species Blennius ocellaris. Next base: position 7,519 of record NW_027661953.1, on the reverse strand, counting down.
GGGGCCAGTTATTCCAGAACACCGGTGGTCTGGTCGGTTCTCATCACCGTGGAAACATGAAACTTTTCTGAATGAAAACACAAATGATGCGTTTTCAGTTGAATCGTTGTCGTGGAAACGGAGCCGCACTAACACCCCCCCCCCCCCCCCCCCCCCCACAGCTCTCTGACCCCCCCTCTGGCCAGTCGGACCTCCTCTATGCTCCTCCCTCTCTGTACTCCCCCATCAGACCGGCCTCCCCTCCCTCCCTCCCCCCCACCTCCCCCTCTACCCCCCTCTTCTTTTCTCCTCCCCCCACCTCCTCCTCCCCGAGGAGTCCAGTGTGGAAGGAGAGGGAGGAGGAGGAGGAGGAGGAGGAGGAGCGGCAGCAGGGGGAGGGGGAGAGCGCCTCCGAGACGTCAGAGGTTCCAGGAAGGATGAGGGGGCGTGGCCTCCTGCTAGGCTCCACCCACTTTCACCTGAAGGATGAGGAGAGTGACGAAGAGCCCAGCACCAGACCAGCAGGTCAGTCTACTAGACCCCCCCACAACCCCTCAGACTCTCTGACCTCCCCAGAACCCCCCAGAACCTCCCTAGACCTCCCTAGAACTCCCCCAGAACCCCCCTAGACCTCCCTAGAACTCCCTAGAACTCCCCCAGAACCCCCCCAGAACCCCCTAGACCTCCCTAGAACTCCCCCAGAACCCCCCAGAACCCCCCTAGCCTCCCTAGAACTCCCCCAGAACCCCCTAGAACTCCCCCAGAACCCCCTAGACCTCCCTAGAACCCCCCTAGACCTCCCTAGGCCTCCCTAGAACTCCCCCAGAACCCCCCAGAACCCCCCTAGACCTCCCCAGAACCCCCTAGACCTCCCTAAACCTCCCTAGAGCTCCCCCAGAACCTCCCTAAACCTTCCTAGAACTCCCCCAGAACCCCCCTAGACCTCCCTAGACCTCCCTAGAACCCCCCTAGACCTCCCTAGGCCTCCCTAGAACTCCCCCAGAACCCCCCAGAACCCCCCTAGACCTCCCCAGAACCCCCTAGACCTCCCTAAACCTCCCTAGAGCTCCCCAGAACCTCCCTAAACCTTCCTAGAACTCCCCCAGAACCCCCCTAGACCTCCCTAGAACTCCCCCAGAACCCCCCTAGACCTCCCCAGAACCCCCCAGAACCCCCCTAGACCTCCCTAGAACTCCCCCAGAACCCCCCTAGAACTCCCCCAGAACCCCCCAGAAACCCCCCCAGAACTCCCCCAGAACCCCCTAGACCTCCCTAGACCTCCCTAGAACTCCCCCAGAACCCCCCCTAGACCTCCCTAGACCTCCCTAGAACTCCCCCAGAAACCCCCCAGAACCCCCCTAGACCTCCCCAGAACCCCCTAGACCTCCCTAAACCTCCCTAGAGCTCCCCCAGAACCTCCCTAAACCTCCCTAGAACTCCCCCAGAACCCCCCTAGACCTCCCTAGACCTCCCTAGAACTCCCCCAGAACCCCCCTAGACCTCCCCAGAACCCCCCAGAACCCCCCTAGACCTCCCTAGAACTCCCCCAGAACCCCCCAGACCTCCCTAGACCTCCCCAGAACCCCCCCAGAACCCCCCAGAGCCCCCTAGACCTCCCCAGAACCCCCCCAGACCTCCCTAGACCCCCCCAGACTAACGGCGTCTCTCTCAGTCCTGCGCCGCTCGCTCTCCGACGGCTCCCTGCTGCAGGAGCCTCGCTCGCCCCGGTTCTACTCCGACAGCACCATCCACCGCCTCACCCGGCCTGCGACCTTTGACCTGGAGCCAGGCCACGCCCCCTGGTCACCAGGCCATGCCCCCCGGCCTCCATCAGTCCACATTCTAAGGAAACAGCTGACCAGAGAGGGGGGGACCCTGAACCACATGCTACTGCTGCTCAACGGCACCAAGGTACAGACCACCATAGACCACCACAGACCAGTACAGACCACCATAGACCACCACAGACCACCACAGACCAGTACAGACCACCATAGACCACCATAGACCAGTACAGACCACCATAGACCAGTGCATACCACTATAGACCAGTACAGACCACCATAGACCAGTGCATACCACCATAGACCAGCACAGACCACCATAGACCAGTGCATACCACCATAGACCAGTACAGACCAACACAGACCAGTACAGACCACCATAGACCAGTACAGACCAACACAGACCAGTACAGACCACCATAGACCAGTACAGACCACCATAGACCAGTGCATACCACCATAGACCAGTACAGACCACCATAGACCAACACAGACCAGTACAGACCACCATAGACCACCACAGACCACCATAGACCAGTACAGACCACCATAGACCAGTGCATACCACTATAGACCAGTACAGACCACCATAGACCAGTGCATACCACCATAGACCAGTACAGACCACCATAGACCAACACAGACCAGTACAGACCACCATAGACCAGTACAGACCACCATAGACCAACACAGACCAGTACAGACCACCATAGACCACCACAGACCACCATAGACCAGTACAGACCACCATAGACC
>NW_027661954.1:0-29477 GCF_963422515.1 Blennius ocellaris | reverse complement strand
CTCACAACTGTTGTTCACACAAAACCTCCCAGAGCAACGCTCACAACTGTTGTTCACACAAAACCTCCCAGCTAGCAACGCTCACAACTGTTGTTCACACAAAACCTCCCAGCTAGCAACGCTCACAACTGTTGTTTACACAAAACCTCCCAGCTAGCAACGCTCACAACTGTTGTTCACACAAAACCTCCCAGAGCAACGCTCACAACTGTTGTTCACACAAAACCTCCCAGCTAGCAACGCTCACAACTGTTGTTCACACAAAACCTCCCAGCTAGCAACGCTCACAACTGTTGTTCACACAAAACCTCCCAGCTAGCAACGCTCACAACTGTTGTTCACACAAAACCTCCCAGCGAGCAACGCTCACAACTGTTGTTCACACAAAACCTCCCAGCTAGCAACGCTCACAACTGTTGTTCACACAAAACCTCCCAGCTAGCAACGCTCACAACTGTTGTTCACACAAAACCTCCCAGCGAGCAACGCTCACAACTGTTGTTCACACAAAACCTCCCAGCTAGCAACGCTCACAACTGTTGTTCACACAAAACCTCCCAGAGCAACACTCACAACTGTTGTTCACACAAAACCTCCCAGAGCAACGCTCACAACTGTTGTTCACACAAAACCTCCCAGCTAGCAACGCTCACAACTGTTGTTTACACAAAACCTCCCAGCTAGCAACGCTCACAACTGTTGTTCACACAAAACCTCCCAGAGCAACGCTCACAACTGTTGTTCACACAAAACCTCCCAGCTAGCAACGCTCACAACTGTTGTTCACACAAAACCTTCCAGCTAGCAACGCTCACAACTGTTGTTCACACAAAACCTCCCAGCTAGCAACGCTCACAACTGTTGTTCACACAAAACCTCCCAGCTAGCAACGCTCACAACTGTTGTTCACACAAAACCTCCCAGAGCAACGCTCACAACTGTTGTTCACACAAAACCTCCCAGCTAGCAACGCTCACAACTGTTGTTCACACAAAACCTCCCAGAGCAACGCTCACAACTGTTGTTCACACAAAACCTCCCAGAGCAACGCTCACAACTGTTGTTCACACAAAACCTCCCAGAGCAACGCTCACAACTGTTGTTCACACAAAACCTCCCAGAGCAACGCTCACAACTGTTGTTCACACAAAACCTCCCAGAGCAACGCTCACAACTGTTGTTCACACAAAACCTCCCAGCTAGCAACACTCACAACTGTTGTTCACACAAAACCTCCCAGCTAGCAACGCTCACAACTGTTGTTCACACAAAACCTCCCAGAGCAACGCTCACAACTGTTGTTCACACAAAACCTCCCAGCTAGCAACGCTCACAACTGTTGTTCACACAAAACCTCCCAGCTAGCAACGCTCACAACTGTTGTTTACACAAAACCTCCCAGCTAGCAACGCTCACAACTGTTGTTCACACAAAACCTCCCAGCTAGCAACGCTCACAACTGTTGTTCACACAAAACCTCCCAGCTAGCAACGCTCACAACTGTTGTTCACACAAAACCTTCCAGCTAGCAACGCTCACAACTGTTGTTCACACAAAACCTCCCAGCTAGCAACGCTCACAACTGTTGTTCACACAAAACCTCCCAGCTAGCAACGCTCACAACTGTTGTTCACACAAAACCTCCCAGAGCAATGCTCACAACTGTTGTTCACACAAAACCTTCCAGCTAGCAACGCTCACAACTGTTGTTCACACAAAACCTCCCAGAGCAACACTAACAACTGTTGTTCACTCAAAACCTCCCAGAGCAACGCTCACAACTGTTGTTCACACAAAACCTCCCAGAGCAACACTCACAACTGTTGTTCACTCAAAACCTCCCAGAGCAACGCTCACAACTGTTGTTCACACAAAACCTCCCAGAGCAACGCTCACAACTGTTGTTCACACAAAACCTCCCAGAGCAACGCTCACAACTGTTGTTCACACAAAACCTCCCAGAGCAACGCTCACAACTGTTGTTGACACAAAACCTCCCAGCTAGCAACGCTCACAACTGTTGTTCACACAAAACCTCCCAGAGCAACACTCACAACTGTTGTTCACACAAAACCTCCCAGAGCAACGCTCACAACTGTTGTTCACACAAAACCTCCCAGCTAGCAACGCTCACAACTGTTGTTCACACAAAACCTCCCAGCTAGCAACGCTCACAACTGTTGTTCACACAAAACCTCCCAGCTAGCAACGCTCACAACTGTTGTTCACACAAAACCTCCCAGAGCAACGCTCACAACTGTTGTTCACACAAAACCTCCCAGCTAGCAACGCTCACAACTGTTGTTCACACAAAACCTCCCAGCTAGCAACGCTCACAACTGTTGTTCACACAAAACCTCCCAGCTAGCAACGCTCACAACTGTTGTTCACACAAAACCTCCCAGCGAGCAACGCTCACAACTGTTGTTCACACAAAACCTCCCAGCTAGCAACGCTCACAACTGTTGTTCACACAAAACCTCCCAGCTAGCAACGCTCACAACTGTTGTTCACACAAAACCTCCCAGCGAGCAACGCTCACAACTGTTGTTCACACAAAACCTCCCAGCGAGCAACGCTCACAACTGTTGTTCACACAAAACCTCCCAGCTAGCAACGCTCACAACTGTTGTTCACACAAAACCTCCCAGAGCAACACTCACAACTGTTGTTCACACAAAACCTCCCAGAGCAACGCTCACAACTGTTGTTCACACAAAACCTCCCAGCTAGCAACGCTCACAACTGTTGTTCACACAAAACCTCCCAGCTAGCAACGCTCACAACTGTTGTTTACACAAAACCTTCCAGCTAGCAACGCTCACAACTGTTGTTCACACAAAACCTCCCAGCTAGCAACGCTCACAACTGTTGTTCACACAAAACCTCCCAGCTAGCAACGCTCACAACTGTTGTTCACACAAAACCTCCCAGCTAGCAACGCTCACAACTGTTGTTCACACAAAACCTTCCAGCTAGCAACGCTCACAACTGTTGTTCACACAAAACCTCCCAGCTAGCAACGCTCACAACTGTTGTTCACACAAAACCTCCCAGAGCAACACTCACAACTGTTGTTCACACAAAACCTCCCAGCTAGCAACGCTCACAACTGTTGTTCACACAAAACCTCCCAGAGAAACGCTCACAACTGTTGTTTACACAAAACCTCCCAGCTAGCAACGCTCACAACTGTTGTTTACACAAAACCTCCCAGCTAGCAACGCTCACAACTGTTGTTCACACAAAACCTCCCAGCTAGCAACGCTCACAACTGTTGTTCACACAAAACCTCCCAGCTAGCAACGCTCACAACTGTTGTTCACACAAAACCTCCCAGCTAGCAACGCTCACAACTGTTGTTTACACAAAACCTCCCAGCTAGCAACGCTCACAACTGTTGTTCACACAAAACCTCCCAGCTAGCAACGCTCACAACTGTTGTTCACACAAAACCTCCCAGCTAGCAACGCTCACAACTGTTGTTCACACAAAACCTTCCAGCTAGCAACGCTCACAACTGTTGTTCACACAAAACCTCCCAGCTAGCAACGCTCACAACTGTTGTTCACACAAAACCTCCCAGCTAGCAACGCTCACAACTGTTGTTCACACAAAACCTCCCAGAGCAATGCTCACAACTGTTGTTCACACAAAACCTTCCAGCTAGCAACGCTCACAACTGTTGTTCACACAAAACCTCCCAGAGCAACACTCACAACTGTTGTTCACTCAAAACCTCCCAGAGCAACGCTCACAACTGTTGTTCACACAAAACCTCCCAGAGCAACACTCACAACTGTTGTTCACTCAAAACCTCCCAGAGCAACGCTCACAACTGTTGTTCACACAAAACCTCCCAGAGCAACGCTCACAACTGTTGTTCACACAAAACCTCCCAGCTAGCAACGCTCACAACTGTTGTTCACACAAAACCTCCCAGCTAGCAACGCTCACAACTGTTGTTCACACAAAACCTCCCAGCTAGCAACGCTCACAACTGTTGTTCACACAAAACCTCCCAGCTAGCAACGCTCACAACTGTTGTTTACACAAAACCTCCCAGCTAGCAACGCTCACAACTGTTGTTCACTCAAAACCTCCCTCAGCAACGCTCACAACTGTTGTTCACACAAAACCTTCCAGAGCAACGCTCACAACTGTTGTTCACACCAAACCTCCCAGAGCAACGCTCACAACTGTTGTTCACACCAAACCTCCCAGAGCAACGCTCACAACTGTTGTTCACACAAAACCTCCCAGCTAGCAACGCTCACAACTGTTGTTCACACAAAACCTCCCAGCTAGCAACGCTCACAACTGTTGTTCACACAAAACCTCCCAGCGAGCAACGCTCACAACTGTTGTTCACACAAAACCTCCCAGCTAGCAACGCTCACAACTGTTGTTCACACAAAACCTCCCAGCTAGCAACGCTCACAACTGTTGTTCACACAAAACCTCCCAGCTAGCAACGCTCACAACTGTTGTTCACACAAAACCTCCCAGCTAGCAACGCTCACAACTGTTGTTCACACAAAACCTCCCAGAGCAACGCTCACAACTGTTGTTCACACAAAACCTCCCAGAGCAACGCTCACAACTGTTGTTCACACAAAACCTCCCAGAGCAACGCTCACAACTGTTGTTCACACAAAACCTCCCAGCTAGCAACACTCACAACTGTTGTTCACACAAAACCTCCCAGCTAGCAACGCTCACAACTGTTGTTCACACAAAACCTCCCAGAGCAACGCTCACAACTGTTGTTCACACAAAACCTCCCAGCTAGCAACGCTCACAACTGTTGTTCACACAAAACCTCCCAGAGCAACGCTCACAACTGTTGTTCACACAAAACCTCCCAGAGCAACGCTCACAACTGTTGTTCACACAAAACCTCCCAGAGCAACGCTCACAACTGTTGTTCACACAAAACCTCCCAGAGCAACGCTCACAACTGTTGTTCACACAAAACCTCCCAGAACAACGCTCACAACTGTTGTTCACACAAAACCTCCCAGCTAGCAACACTCACAACTGTTGTTCACACAAAACCTCCCAGCTAGCAACGCTCACAACTGTTGTTCACACAAAACCTCCCAGAGCAACGCTCACAACTGTTGTTCACACAAAACCTCCCAGCTAGCAACGCTCACAACTGTTGTTCACACAAAACCTCCCAGCTAGCAACGCTCACAACTGTTGTTTACACAAAACCTCCCAGCTAGCAACGCTCACAACTGTTGTTCACACAAAACCTCCCAGCTAGCAACGCTCACAACTGTTGTTCACACAAAACCTCCCAGCTAGCAACGCTCACAACTGTTGTTCACACAAAACCTTCCAGCTAGCAACGCTCACAACTGTTGTTCACACAAAACCTCCCAGCTAGCAACGCTCACAACTGTTGTTCACACAAAACCTCCCAGCTAGCAACGCTCACAACTGTTGTTCACACAAAACCTCCCAGAGCAATGCTCACAACTGTTGTTCACACAAAACCTCCCAGCTAGCAACGCTCACAACTGTTGTTCACACAAAACCTCCCAGCTAGCAACGCTCACAACTGTTGTTCACACAAAACCTCCCAGCTAGCAACGCTCACAACTGTTGTTCACACAAAACCTCCCAGCTAGCAACGCTCACAACTGTTGTTCACACAAAACCTCCCAGAGCAACGCTCACAACTGTTGTTCACACAAAACCTCCCAGAGCAACGCTCACAACTGTTGTTCACACAAAACCTCCCAGAGCAACGCTCACAACTGTTGTTCACACAAAACCTCCCAGAGCAACGCTCACAACTGTTGTTCACACAAAACCTCCCAGCTAGCAACACTCACAACTGTTGTTCACACAAAACCTCCCAGCTAGCAACGCTCACAACTGTTGTTCACACAAAACCTCCCAGAGCAACGCTCACAACTGTTGTTCACACAAAACCTCCCAGAGCAACGCTCACAACTGTTGTTCACACAAAACCTCCCAGAGCAACGCTCACAACTGTTGTTCACACAAAACCTCCCAGAGCAACGCTCACAACTGTTGTTCACACAAAACCTCCCAGCTAGCAACACTCACAACTGTTGTTCACACAAAACCTCCCAGCTAGCAACGCTCACAACTGTTGTTCACACAAAACCTCCCAGAGCAACGCTCACAACTGTTGTTCACACAAAACCTCCCAGCTAGCAACGCTCACAACTGTTGTTCACACAAAACCTCCCAGCTAGCAACGCTCACAACTGTTGTTTACACAAAACCTCCCAGCTAGCAACGCTCACAACTGTTGTTCACACAAAACCTCCCAGCTAGCAACGCTCACAACTGTTGTTCACACAAAACCTCCCAGCTAGCAACGCTCACAACTGTTGTTCACACAAAACCTTCCAGCTAGCAACGCTCACAACTGTTGTTCACACAAAACCTCCCAGCTAGCAACGCTCACAACTGTTGTTCACACAAAACCTCCCAGCTAGCAACGCTCACAACTGTTGTTCACACAAAACCTCCCAGAGCAATGCTCACAACTGTTGTTCACACAAAACCTTCCAGCTAGCAACGCTCACAACTGTTGTTCACACAAAACCTCCCAGAGCAACACTAACAACTGTTGTTCACTCAAAACCTCCCAGAGCAACGCTCACAACTGTTGTTCACACAAAACCTCCCAGAGCAACACTCACAACTGTTGTTCACTCAAAACCTCCCAGAGCAACGCTCACAACTGTTGTTCACACAAAACCTCCCAGAGCAACGCTCACAACTGTTGTTCACACAAAACCTCCCAGAGCAACGCTCACAACTGTTGTTCACACAAAACCTCCCAGAGCAACGCTCACAACTGTTGTTGACACAAAACCTCCCAGCTAGCAACGCTCACAACTGTTGTTCACACAAAACCTCCCAGCTAGCAACGCTCACAACTGTTGTTCACACAAAACCTCCCAGAGCAACGCTCACAACTGTTGTTGACACAAAACCTCCCAGCTAGCAACGCTCACAACTGTTGTTCACACAAAACCTCCCAGCTAGCAACGCTCACAACTGTTGTTCACACAAAACCTCCCAGAGCAACGCTCACAACTGTTGTTCACACAAAACCTCCCAGCTAGCAACGCTCACAACTGTTGTTCACACAAAACCTCCCAGCTAGCAACGCTCACAACTGTTGTTCACACAAAACCTCCCAGCTAGCAACGCTCACAACTGTTGTTCACACAAAACCTCCCAGCGAGCAACGCTCACAACTGTTGTTCACACAAAACCTCCCAGCTAGCAACGCTCACAACTGTTGTTCACACAAAACCTCCCAGCTAGCAACGCTCACAACTGTTGTTCACACAAAACCTCCCAGCGAGCAACGCTCACAACTGTTGTTCACACAAAACCTCCCAGCGAGCAACGCTCACAACTGTTGTTCACACAAAACCTCCCAGCTAGCAACGCTCACAACTGTTGTTCACACAAAACCTCCCAGAGCAACACTCACAACTGTTGTTCACACAAAACCTCCCAGAGCAACGCTCACAACTGTTGTTCACACAAAACCTCCCAGCTAGCAACGCTCACAACTGTTGTTCACACAAAACCTCCCAGCTAGCAACGCTCACAACTGTTGTTCACACAAAACCTCCCAGAGCAATGCTCACAACTGTTGTTCACACAAAACCTCCCAGCTAGCAACGCTCACAACTGTTGTTCACACAAAACCTCCCAGCTAGCAACGCTCACAACTGTTGTTCACACAAAACCTCCCAGCTAGCAACGCTCACAACTGTTGTTCACACAAAACCTCCCAGCTAGCAACGCTCACAACTGTTGTTCACACAAAACCTCCCAGAGCAACGCTCACAACTGTTGTTCACACAAAACCTCCCAGAGCAACGCTCACAACTGTTGTTCACACAAAACCTCCCAGAGCAACGCTCACAACTGTTGTTCACACAAAACCTCCCAGAGCAACGCTCACAACTGTTGTTCACACAAAACCTCCCAGCTAGCAACACTCACAACTGTTGTTCACACAAAACCTCCCAGCTAGCAACGCTCACAACTGTTGTTCACACAAAACCTCCCAGAGCAACGCTCACAACTGTTGTTCACACAAAACCTCCCAGAGCAACGCTCACAACTGTTGTTCACACAAAACCTCCCAGAGCAACGCTCACAACTGTTGTTCACACAAAACCTCCCAGAGCAACGCTCACAACTGTTGTTCACACAAAACCTCCCAGCTAGCAACACTCACAACTGTTGTTCACACAAAACCTCCCAGCTAGCAACGCTCACAACTGTTGTTCACACAAAACCTCCCAGAGCAACGCTCACAACTGTTGTTCACACAAAACCTCCCAGCTAGCAACGCTCACAACTGTTGTTCACACAAAACCTCCCAGCTAGCAACGCTCACAACTGTTGTTTACACAAAACCTCCCAGCTAGCAACGCTCACAACTGTTGTTCACACAAAACCTCCCAGCTAGCAACGCTCACAACTGTTGTTCACACAAAACCTCCCAGCTAGCAACGCTCACAACTGTTGTTCACACAAAACCTTCCAGCTAGCAACGCTCACAACTGTTGTTCACACAAAACCTCCCAGCTAGCAACGCTCACAACTGTTGTTCACACAAAACCTCCCAGCTAGCAACGCTCACAACTGTTGTTCACACAAAACCTCCCAGAGCAATGCTCACAACTGTTGTTCACACAAAACCTTCCAGCTAGCAACGCTCACAACTGTTGTTCACACAAAACCTCCCAGAGCAACACTAACAACTGTTGTTCACTCAAAACCTCCCAGAGCAACGCTCACAACTGTTGTTCACACAAAACCTCCCAGAGCAACACTCACAACTGTTGTTCACTCAAAACCTCCCAGAGCAACGCTCACAACTGTTGTTCACACAAAACCTCCCAGAGCAACGCTCACAACTGTTGTTCACACAAAACCTCCCAGAGCAACGCTCACAACTGTTGTTCACACAAAACCTCCCAGAGCAACGCTCACAACTGTTGTTGACACAAAACCTCCCAGCTAGCAACGCTCACAACTGTTGTTCACACAAAACCTCCCAGAGCAACACTCACAACTGTTGTTCACACAAAACCTCCCAGAGCAACGCTCACAACTGTTGTTCACACAAAACCTCCCAGCTAGCAACGCTCACAACTGTTGTTCACACAAAACCTCCCAGCTAGCAACGCTCACAACTGTTGTTCACACAAAACCTCCCAGCTAGCAACGCTCACAACTGTTGTTCACACAAAACCTCCCAGAGCAACGCTCACAACTGTTGTTCACACAAAACCTCCCAGCTAGCAACGCTCACAACTGTTGTTCACACAAAACCTCCCAGCTAGCAACGCTCACAACTGTTGTTCACACAAAACCTCCCAGCTAGCAACGCTCACAACTGTTGTTCACACAAAACCTCCCAGCGAGCAACGCTCACAACTGTTGTTCACACAAAACCTCCCAGCTAGCAACGCTCACAACTGTTGTTCACACAAAACCTCCCAGCTAGCAACGCTCACAACTGTTGTTCACACAAAACCTCCCAGCGAGCAACGCTCACAACTGTTGTTCACACAAAACCTCCCAGCGAGCAACGCTCACAACTGTTGTTCACACAAAACCTCCCAGCTAGCAACGCTCACAACTGTTGTTCACACAAAACCTCCCAGAGCAACACTCACAACTGTTGTTCACACAAAACCTCCCAGAGCAACGCTCACAACTGTTGTTCACACAAAACCTCCCAGCTAGCAACGCTCACAACTGTTGTTCACACAAAACCTCCCAGCTAGCAACGCTCACAACTGTTGTTTACACAAAACCTTCCAGCTAGCAACGCTCACAACTGTTGTTCACACAAAACCTCCCAGCTAGCAACGCTCACAACTGTTGTTCACACAAAACCTCCCAGCTAGCAACGCTCACAACTGTTGTTCACACAAAACCTCCCAGCTAGCAACGCTCACAACTGTTGTTCACACAAAACCTTCCAGCTAGCAACGCTCACAACTGTTGTTCACACAAAACCTCCCAGCTAGCAACGCTCACAACTGTTGTTCACACAAAACCTCCCAGAGCAACACTCACAACTGTTGTTCACACAAAACCTCCCAGCTAGCAACGCTCACAACTGTTGTTCACACAAAACCTCCCAGAGAAACGCTCACAACTGTTGTTTACACAAAACCTCCCAGCTAGCAACGCTCACAACTGTTGTTTACACAAAACCTCCCAGCTAGCAACGCTCACAACTGTTGTTCACACAAAACCTCCCAGCTAGCAACGCTCACAACTGTTGTTCACACAAAACCTCCCAGCTAGCAACGCTCACAACTGTTGTTCACACAAAACCTCCCAGCTAGCAACGCTCACAACTGTTGTTCACACAAAACCTTCCAGCTAGCAACGCTCACAACTGTTGTTCACACAAAACCTCCCAGCTAGCAACGCTCACAACTGTTGTTCACACAAAACCTCCCAGCTAGCAACGCTCACAACTGTTGTTCACACAAAACCTCCCAGAGCAATGCTCACAACTGTTGTTCACACAAAACCTTCCAGCTAGCAACGCTCACAACTGTTGTTCACACAAAACCTCCCAGAGCAACACTCACAACTGTTGTTCACTCAAAACCTCCCAGAGCAACGCTCACAACTGTTGTTCACACAAAACCTCCCAGAGCAACACTCACAACTGTTGTTCACTCAAAACCTCCCAGAGCAACGCTCACAACTGTTGTTCACACAAAACCTCCCAGAGCAACGCTCACAACTGTTGTTCACACAAAACCTCCCAGAGCAACGCTCACAACTGTTGTTCACACAAAACCTCCCAGAGCAACGCTCACAACTGTTGTTCACACAAAACCTCCCAGCGAGCAACGCTCACAACTGTTGTTCACACAAAACCTCCCAGAGCAACGCTCACAACTGTTGTTCACACAAAACCTCCCAGCGAGCAACGCTCACAACTGTTGTTCACACAAAACCTCCCAGAGCAACGCTCACAACTGTTGTTTACACAAAACCTCCCAGCTAGCAACGCTCACAACTGTTGTTCACACAAAACCTCCCAGCTAGCAACGCTCACAACTGTTGTTTACACAAAACCTCCCAGCTAGCAACGCTCACAACTGTTGTTCACTCAAAACCTCCCTCAGCAACGCTCACAACTGTTGTTCACACCAAACCTCCCAGAGCAACGCTCACAACTGTTGTTCACACCAAACCTCCCAGAGCAACGCTCACAACTGTTGTTCACACAAAACCTCCCAGCTAGCAACGCTCACAACTGTTGTTCACACAAAACCTCCCAGCTAGCAACGCTCACAACTGTTGTTCACACAAAACCTCCCAGCGAGCAACGCTCACAACTGTTGTTCACACAAAACCTCCCAGCTAGCAACGCTCACAACTGTTGTTCACACAAAACCTCCCAGCTAGCAACGCTCACAACTGTTGTTCACACAAAACCTCCCAGCTAGCAACGCTCACAACTGTTGTTCACACAAAACCTCCCAGCTAGCAACGCTCACAACTGTTGTTCACACAAAACCTCCCAGCTAGCAACGCTCACAACTGTTGTTCACACAAAACCTCCCAGCTAGCAACGCTCACAACTGTTGTTCACACAAAACCTCCCAGAGCAACGCTCACAACTGTTGTTCACACAAAACCTCCCAGAGCAACGCTCACAACTGTTGTTCACACAAAACCTCCCAGAGCAACGCTCACAACTGTTGTTCACACAAAACCTCCCAGCTAGCAACACTCACAACTGTTGTTCACACAAAACCTCCCAGCTAGCAACGCTCACAACTGTTGTTCACACAAAACCTCCCAGAGCAACGCTCACAACTGTTGTTCACACAAAACCTCCCAGCTAGCAACGCTCACAACTGTTGTTCACACAAAACCTCCCAGAGCAACGCTCACAACTGTTGTTCACACAAAACCTCCCAGAGCAACGCTCACAACTGTTGTTCACACAAAACCTCCCAGAGCAACGCTCACAACTGTTGTTCACACAAAACCTCCCAGCTAGCAACACTCACAACTGTTGTTCACACAAAACCTCCCAGCTAGCAACGCTCACAACTGTTGTTCACACAAAACCTCCCAGAGCAACGCTCACAACTGTTGTTCACACAAAACCTCCCAGCTAGCAACGCTCACAACTGTTGTTCACACAAAACCTCCCAGCTAGCAACGCTCACAACTGTTGTTTACACAAAACCTCCCAGCTAGCAACGCTCACAACTGTTGTTCACACAAAACCTCCCAGCTAGCAACGCTCACAACTGTTGTTCACTCAAAACCTCCCAGAGCAACGCTCACAACTGTTGTTCACACAAAACCTCCCAGAGCAACGCTCACAACTGTTGTTCACACAAAACCTCCCAGAGCAACGCTCACAACTGTTGTTCACACAAAACCTCCCAGAGCAACGCTCACAACTGTTGTTCACACAAAACCTCCCAGCGAGCAACGCTCACAACTGTTGTTCACACAAAACCTCCCAGAGCAACGCTCACAACTGTTGTTTACACAAAACCTCCCAGCTAGCAACGCTCACAACTGTTGTTCACACAAAACCTCCCAGCTAGCAACGCTCACAACTGTTGTTCACACAAAACCTCCCAGCGAGCAACGCTCACAACTGTTGTTCACACAAAACCTCCCAGAGCAACGCTCACAACTGTTGTTTACACAAAACCTCCCAGCTAGCAACGCTCACAACTGTTGTTCACACAAAACCTCCCAGCTAGCAACGCTCACAACTGTTGTTCACACAAAACCTCCCAGCTAGCAACGCTCACAACTGTTGTTCACACAAAACCTCCCAGCTAGCAACGCTCACAACTGTTGTTTACACAAAACCTCCCAGCTAGCAACGCTCACAACTGTTGTTCACTCAAAACCTCCCTCAGCAACGCTCACAACTGTTGTTCACACCAAACCTCCCAGAGCAACGCTCACAACTGTTGTTCACACCAAACCTCCCAGAGCAACGCTCACAACTGTTGTTCACACAAAACCTCCCAGCTAGCAACGCTCACAACTGTTGTTCACACAAAACCTCCCAGAGCAACGCTCACAACTGTTGTTCACACAAAACCTCCCAGAGCAACGCTCACAACTGTTGTTCACACAAAACCTCCCAGAGCAACGCTCACAACTGTTGTTCACACAAAACCTCCCAGAGCAACGCTCACAACTGTTGTTCACACAAAACCTCCCAGCTAGCAACGCTCACAACTGTTGTTCACACAAAACCTCCCAGAGCAACGTTCACAACTGTTGTTCACACAAAACCTCCCAGCTAGCAACGCTCACAACTGTTGTTTACACAAAACCTCCCAGCTAGCAACGCTCACAACTGTTGTTCACACAAAACCTCCCAGCTAGCAACACTCACAACTGTTGTTCACACAAAACCTCCCAGCTAGCAACACTCACAACTGTTGTTCACACAAAACCTCCCAGCTAGCAACGCTCACAACTGTTGTTTACACAAAACCTCCCAGCTAGCAACGCTCACAACTGTTGTTCACACAAAACCTCCCAGCTAGCAACGCTCACA
The DNA here is from genome assembly GCF_963422515.1 of Blennius ocellaris. Classification (NCBI taxonomy): domain Eukaryota; kingdom Metazoa; phylum Chordata; class Actinopteri; order Blenniiformes; family Blenniidae; genus Blennius; species Blennius ocellaris. Next base: position 15,871 of record NW_027661954.1, on the reverse strand, counting down.
ACTGTTGTTCACACAAAACCTCCCAGAGCAACGCTCACAACTGTTGTTCACACAAAACCTCCCAGAGCAACGCTCACAACTGTTGTTCACACAAAACCTCCCAGCTAGCAACGCTCACAACTGTTGTTCACACAAAACCTCCCAGCTAGCAACGCTCACAACTGTTGTTCACACAAAACCTCCCAGAGCAACGCTCACAACTGTTGTTCATACAAAACCTCCCAGAGCAACGCTCACAACTGTTGTTCACACAAAACCTTCCAGCTAGCAACGCTCACAACTGTTGTTTACACAAAACCTCCCAGCTAGCAACGCTCACAACTGTTGTTCACACAAAACCTCCCAGAGCAACGCTCACAACTGTTGTTCACACAAAAACCTCCCAGAGCAACGCTCACAACTGTTGTTCACACAAAACCTCCCAGAGCAACGCTCACAACTGTTGTTCACACAAAACCTCCCAGCTAGCAACGCTCACAACTGTTGTTCACACAAAACCTCCCAGAGCAACGCTCACAACTGTTGTTCACACAAAACCTTCCAGCTAGCAACGCTCACAACTGTTGTTCACACAAAACCTCCCAGCTAGCAACGCTCACAACTGTTGTTCACACAAAACCTCCCAGCTAGCAACGCTCACAACTGTTGTTTACACAAAACCTCCCAGCTAGCAACGCTCACAACTGTTGTTCACACAAAACCTCCCAGAGCAACGCTCACAACTGTTGTTCACACAAAACCTCCCAGCTAGCAACGCTCACAACTGTTGTTCACACAAAACCTCCCAGCGAGCAACGCTCACAACTGTTGTTCACACAAAACCTCCCAGAGCAACGCTCACAACTGTTGTTTACACAAAACCTCCCAGCTAGCAACGCTCACAACTGTTGTTCACACAAAACCTCCCAGCTAGCAACGCTCACAACTGTTGTTCACTCAAAACCTCCCTCAGCAACGCTCACAACTGTTGTTCACACCAAACCTCCCAGAGCAACGCTCACAACTGTTGTTCACACCAAACCTCCCAGAGCAACGCTCACAACTGTTGTTCACACAAAACCTCCCAGCTAGCAACGCTCACAACTGTTGTTCACACAAAACCTCCCAGCTAGCAACGCTCACAACTGTTGTTCACACAAAACCTCCCAGCGAGCAACGCTCACAACTGTTGTTCACACAAAACCTCCCAGCTAGCAACGCTCACAACTGTTGTTCACACAAAACCTCCCAGCTAGCAACGCTCACAACTGTTGTTCACACAAAACCTCCCAGCTAGCAACGCTCACAACTGTTGTTCACACAAAACCTCCCAGCTAGCAACGCTCACAACTGTTGTTCACACAAAACCTCCCAGAGCAACGCTCACAACTGTTGTTCACACAAAACCTCCCAGAGCAACGCTCACAACTGTTGTTCACACAAAACCTCCCAGAGCAACGCTCACAACTGTTGTTCACACAAAACCTCCCAGAGCAACGCTCACAACTGTTGTTCACACAAAACCTCCCAGCTAGCAACACTCACAACTGTTGTTCACACAAAACCTCCCAGCTAGCAACGCTCACAACTGTTGTTCACACAAAACCTCCCAGAGCAACGCTCACAACTGTTGTTCACACAAAACCTCCCAGCTAGCAACGCTCACAACTGTTGTTCACACAAAACCTCCCAGAGCAACGCTCACAACTGTTGTTCACACAAAACCTCCCAGAGCAACGCTCACAACTGTTGTTCACACAAAACCTCCCAGCTAGCAACGCTCACAACTGTTGTTCACACAAAACCTCCCAGAGCAACGCTCACAACTGTTGTTCACACAAAACCTCCCAGCTAGCAACGCTCACAACTGTTGTTCACACAAAACCTCCCAGCTAGCAACGCTCACAACTGTTGTTTACACAAAACCTCCCAGCTAGCAACGCTCACAACTGTTGTTCACACAAAACCTCCCAGCTAGCAACGCTCACAACTGTTGTTCACACAAAACCTCCCAGCTAGCAACGCTCACAACTGTTGTTCACACAAAACCTTCCAGCTAGCAACGCTCACAACTGTTGTTCACACAAAACCTCCCAGCTAGCAACGCTCACAACTGTTGTTCACACAAAACCTCCCAGCTAGCAACGCTCACAACTGTTGTTCACACAAAACCTCCCAGAGCAATGCTCACAACTGTTGTTCACACAAAACCTTCCAGCTAGCAACGCTCACAACTGTTGTTCACACAAAACCTCCCAGAGCAACACTCACAACTGTTGTTCACTCAAAACCTCCCAGAGCAACACTCACAACTGTTGTTCACTCAAAACCTCCCAGAGCAACGCTCACAACTGTTGTTCACACAAAACCTCCCAGAGCAACGCTCACAACTGTTGTTCACACAAAACCTCCCAGCGAGCAACGCTCACAACTGTTGTTCACACAAAACCTCCCAGAGCAACGCTCACAACTGTTGTTCACACAAAACCTCCCAGCGAGCAACGCTCACAACTGTTGTTCACACAAAACCTCCCAGAGCAACGCTCACAACTGTTGTTTACACAAAACCTCCCAGCTAGCAACGCTCACAACTGTTGTTCACACAAAACCTCCCAGCTAGCAACGCTCACAACTGTTGTTCACACAAAACCTCCCAGCTAGCAACGCTCACAACTGTTGTTCACACAAAACCTCCCAGCTAGCAACGCTCACAACTGTTGTTTACACAAAACCTCCCAGCTAGCAACGCTCACAACTGTTGTTCACTCAAAACCTCCCTCAGCAATGCTCACAACTGTTGTTCACACCAAACCTCCCAGAGCAACGCTCACAACTGTTGTTCACACAAAACCTCCCAGCTAGCAACGCTCACAACTGTTGTTCAAACAAAACCTCCCAGCTAGCAACGCTCACAACTGTTGTTCACACAAAACCTCCCAGCTAGCAACGCTCACAACTGTTGTTCACACAAAACCTCCCAGCTAGCAACGCTCACAACTGTTGTTCACACAAAACCTCCCAGCGAGCAACGCTCACAACTGTTGTTCACACAAAACCTCCCAGCTAGCAACGCTCACAACTGTTGTTCACACAAAACCTCCCAGCTAGCAACGCTCACAACTGTTGTTCACACAAAACCTCCCAGCTAGCAACGCTCACAACTGTTGTTCACACAAAACCTCCCAGCTAGCAACGCTCACAACTGTTGTTCACACAAAACCTCCCAGAGCAACGCTCACAACTGTTGTTCACACAAAACCTCCCAGAGCAACGCTCACAACTGTTGTTCACACAAAACCTCCCAGAGCAACGCTCACAACTGTTGTTCACACAAAACCTCCCAGAGCAACGCTCACAACTGTTGTTCACACAAAACCTCCCAGCTAGCAACACTCACAACTGTTGTTCACACAAAACCTCCCAGCTAGCAACGCTCACAACTGTTGTTCACACAAAACCTCCCAGAGCAACGCTCACAACTGTTGTTCACACAAAACCTCCCAGAGCAACGCTCACAACTGTTGTTCACACAAAACCTCCCAGCTAGCAACGCTCACAACTGTTGTTCACACAAAACCTCCCAGCTAGCAACGCTCACAACTGTTGTTTACACAAAACCTCCCAGCTAGCAACGCTCACAACTGTTGTTCACACAAAACCTCCCAGCTAGCAACACTCACAACTGTTGTTCACACAAAACCTCCCAGCTAGCAACACTCACAACTGTTGTTCACACAAAACCTCCCAGCTAGCAACGCTCACAACTGTTGTTTACACAAAACCTCCCAGCTAGCAACGCTCACAACTGTTGTTCACACAAAACCTCCCAGCTAGCAACGCTCACAACTGTTGTTCACACAAAACCTCCCAGAGCAACGCTCACAACTGTTGTTCACACAAAACCTCCCAGAGCAACGCTCACAACTGTTGTTCACACAAAACCTCCCAGCTAGCAACGCTCACAACTGTTGTTCACACAAAACCTCCCAGCTAGCAACGCTCACAACTGTTGTTCACACAAAACCTCCCAGAGCAACGCTCACAACTGTTGTTCATACAAAACCTCCCAGAGCAACGCTCACAACTGTTGTTCACACAAAACCTCCCAGCTAGCAACGCTCACAACTGTTGTTCACACAAAACCTCCCAGCTAGCAACGCTCACAACTGTTGTTCACACAAAACCTCCCAGAGCAACGCTCACAACTGTTGTTCACACAAAACCTCCCAGCTAGCAACGCTCACAACTGTTGTTCACACAAAACCTCCCAGAGCAACGCTCACAACTGTTGTTCACACAAAACCTTCCAGCTAGCAACGCTCACAACTGTTGTTCACACAAAACCTCCCAGCTAGCAACGCTCACAACTGTTGTTCACACAAAACCTCCCAGCTAGCAACGCTCACAACTGTTGTTCACACAAAACCTCCCAGCTAGCAACGCTCACAACTGTTGTTCACACAAAACCTCCCAGCTAGCAACGCTCACAACTGTTGTTTACACAAAACCTCCCAGCTAGCAACGCTCACAACTGTTGTTCACACAAAACCTCCCAGAGCAACGCTCACAACTGTTGTTCACACAAAACCTCCCAGAGCAACGCTCACAACTGTTGTTTACACAAAACCTCCCAGAGCAACGCTCACAACTGTTGTTCACACAAAACCTCCCAGAGCAACGCTCACAACTGTTGTTCACACAAAACCTCCCAGAGCAACGCTCACAACTGTTGTTCACACAAAACCTCCCAGCTAGCAACGCTCACAACTGTTGTTCACACAAAACCTCCCAGAGCAACGCTCACAACTGTTGTTCACACAAAACCTTCCAGCTAGCAACGCTCACAACTGTTGTTCACACAAAACCTCCCAGCTAGCAACGCTCACAACTGTTGTTCACACAAAACCTCCCAGCTAGCAACGCTCACAACTGTTGTTTACACAAAACCTCCCAGCTAGCAACGCTCACAACTGTTGTTCACACAAAACCTCCCAGAGCAACGCTCACAACTGTTGTTCACACAAAACCTCCCAGCTAGCAACGCTCACAACTGTTGTTCACACAAAACCTTCCAGCTAGCAACGCTCACAACTGTTGTTTACACAAAACCTCCCAGCTAGCAACGCTCACAACTGTTGTTCACACAAAACCTCCCAGAGCAACGCTCACAACTGTTGTTCACACAAAACCTTCCAGCTAGCAACGCTCACAACTGTTGTTCACACAAAACCTCCCAGCTAGCAACGCTCACAACTGTTGTTCACACAAAACCTCCCAGCTAGCAACGCTCACAACTGTTGTTCACACAAAACCTCCCAGCTAGCAACGCTCACAACTGTTGTTCACACAAAACCTCCCAGCTAGCAACGCTCACAACTGTTGTTCACACAAAACCTCCCAGAGCAACGCTCACAACTGTTGTTCACACAAAACCTCCCAGCTAGCAACGCTCACAACTGTTGTTCACACAAAACCTCCCAGCTAGCAACGCTCACAACTGTTGTTCACACAAAACCTCCCAGAGCAACGCTCACAACTGTTGTTCACACAAAACCTCCCAGAGCAACGCTCACAACTGTTGTTCACACAAAACCTCCCAGAGCAACACTCACAACTGTTGTTCACACAAAACCTCCCAGCTAGCAACGCTCACAACTGTTGTTCACACAAAACCTCCCAGCTAGCAACGCTCACAACTGTTGTTCACACAAAACCTCCCAGAGCAACGCTCACAACTGTTGTTCACACAAAACCTCCCAGAGCAACGCTCACAACTGTTGTTCACACAAAACCTCCCAGAGCAACGCTCACAACTGTTGTTTACACAAAACCTCCCAGCTAGCAACGCTCACAACTGTTGTTCACACAAAACCTCCCAGCTAGCAACGCTCACAACTGTTGTTCACACAAAACCTCCCAGAGCAACGATCACAACTGTTGTTTACACAAAACCTTCCAGCTAGCAACGCTCACAACTGTTGTTCACACAAAACCTCCCAGCTAGCAACGCTCACAACTGTTGTTCACACAAAACCTCCCAGCTAGCAACGCTCACAACTGTTGTTCACACAAAACCTCCCAGAGCAACGCTCACAACTGTTGTTCACACAAAACCTTCCAGAGCAACGCTCACAACTGTTGTTCACACAAAACCTCCCAGAGCAACGCTCACAACTGTTGTTTACACAAAACCTCCCAGAGCAACGCTCACAACTGTTGTTCACACAAAACCTCCCAGAGCAACGCTCACAACTGTTGTTCACACAAAACCTTCCAGCTAGCAACGCTCACAACTGTTGTTCACACAAAACCTCCCAGCTAGCAACGCTCACAACTGTTGTTCACACAAAACCTCCCAGCTAGCAACGCTCACAACTGTTGTTCACACAAAACCTCCCAGCTAGCAACGCTCACAACTGTTGTTCACACAAAACCTCCCAGAGCAACGCTCACAACTGTTGTTCACACAAAACCTCCCAGAGCAACACTCACAACTGTTGTTCACACAAAACCTCCCAGCTAGCAACGCTCACAACTGTTGTTCACACAAAACCTCCCAGAGCAACGCTCACAACTGTTGTTCACACAAAACCTTCCAGCTAGCAACGCTCACAACTGTTGTTCACACAAAACCTTCCAGCTAGCAACACTCACAACTGTTGTTCACACAAAACCTCCCAGAGCAACACTCACAACTGTTGTTCACACAAAACCTTCCAGCTAGCAACACTCACAACTGTTGTTCACACAAAACCTCCCAGAGCAACGCTCACAACTGTTGTTCACACAAAACCTTCCAGCTAGCAACACTCACAACTGTTGTTCACACAAAACCTCCCAGAGCAACGCTCACAACTGTTGTTCACACAAAACCTTCCAGCTAGCAACACTCACAACTGTTGTTCACACAAAACCTCCCAGAGCAACGCTCACAACTGTTGTTCACACAAAACCTTCCAGCTAGCAACGCTCACAACTGTTGTTCATACAAAACCTCCCAGCAGCAACGCTCACAACTGTTGTTCACACAAAACCTCCCAGCTAGCAACGCTCACAACTGTTGTTCACACAAAACCTCCCAGAGCAACGCTCACAACTGTTGTTCACACAAAACCTTCCAGCTAGCAACGCTCACAACTGTTGTTCACACAAAACCTCCCAGCTAGCAACGCTCACAACTGTTGTTCACACAAAACCTCCCAGAGCAACGCTCACAACTGTTGTTCACACAAAACCTCCCAGAGCAACGCTCACAACTGTTGTTTACACAAAACCTCCCAGCTAGCAACGCTCACAACTGTTGTTCACACAAAACCTTCCAGCTAGCAACGCTCACAACTGTTGTTCACACAAAACCTCCCAGCTAGCAACGCTCACAACTGTTGTTCACACAAAACCTCCCAGCTAGCAACGCTCACAACTGTTGTTCACACAAAACCTCCCAGCTAGCAACGCTCACAACTGTTGTTCACACAAAACCTCCCAGCTAGCAACGCTCACAACTGTTGTTCACACAAAACCTCCCAGCTAGCAACGCTCACAACTGTTGTTCACACAAAACCTCCCAGCTAGCAACGCTCACAACTGTTGTTCACACAAAACCTCCCAGCTAGCAACGCTCACAACTGTTGTTCACACAAAACCTTCCAGCTAGCAACGCTCACAACTGTTGTTCACACAAAACCTCCCAGCTAGCAACGCTCACAACTGTTGTTCACACAAAACCTCCCAGAGCAACGCTCACAACTGTTGTTTACACAAAACCTCCCAGCTAGCAACGCTCACAACTGTTGTTCACACAAAACCTCCCAGCTAGCAACGCTCACAACTGTTGTTCACACAAAACCTCCCAGAGCAACGCTCACAACTGTTGTTCACACAAAACCTCCCAGCTAGCAACGCTCACAACTGTTGTTCACACAAAACCTCCCAGCTAGCAACGCTCACAACTGTTGTTCACACAAAACCTCCAGCTAGCAACGCTCACAACTGTTGTTCACACAAAACCTCCCAGAGCAACGCTCACAACTGTTGTTCACACAAAACCTCCCAGCTAGCAACGCTCACAACTGTTGTTCACACAAAACCTCCCAGCTAGCAACGCTCACAACTGTTGTTCACACAAAACCTCCCAGAGCAACGCTCACAACTGTTGTTCACACAAAACCTTCCAGAGCAACGCTCACAACTGTTGTTCACACAAAACCTCCCAGAGCAACGCTCACAACTGTTGTTCACACAAAACCTCCCAGAGCAACGCTCACAACTGTTGTTTACACAAAACCTCCCAGCTAGCAACGCTCACAACTGTTGTTCACACAAAACCTCCAGCTAGCAACGCTCACAACTGTTGTTCACACAAAACCTCCCAGAGCAACGCTCACAACTGTTGTTCACACAAAACCTTCCAGCTAGCAACGCTCACAACTGTTGTTCACACAAAACCTCCCAGCTAGCAACGCTCACAACTGTTGTTCACACAAAACCTCCCAGCTAGCAACGCTCACAACTGTTGTTCACACAAAACCTCCCAGCTAGCAACGCTCACAACTGTTGTTCACACAAAACCTCCCAGCTAGCAACGCTCACAACTGTTGTTCACACAAAACCTCCCAGCTAGCAACGCTCACAACTGTTGTTCACACAAAACCTCCCAGCTAGCAACGCTCACAACTGTTGTTCACACAAAACCTCCCAGCTAGCAACGCTCACAACTGTTGTTCACACAAAACCTTCCAGCTAGCAACGCTCACAACTGTTGTTCACACAAAACCTCCCAGCTAGCAACGCTCACAACTGTTGTTCACACAAAACCTCCCAGAGCAACGCTCACAACTGTTGTTCACACAAAACCTCCCAGCTAGCAACGCTCACAACTGTTGTTCACACAAAACCTCCCAGCTAGCAACGCTCACAACTGTTGTTCACACAAAACCTCCCAGAGCAACGCTCACAACTGTTGTTCACACAAAACCTCCCAGAGCAACGCTCACAACTGTTGTTCACACAAAACCTCCCAGCTAGCAACGCTCACAACTGTTGTTCACACAAAACCTCCCAGCTAGCAACGCTCACAACTGTTGTTCACACAAAACCTCCCAGCTAGCAACGCTCACAACTGTTGTTCACACAAAACCTCCCAGCTAGCAACGCTCACAACTGTTGTTCACACAAAACCTCCCAGAGCAACGCTCACAACTGTTGTTCACACAAAACCTCCCAGCTAGCAACGCTCACAACTGTTGTTCACACAAAACCTCCCAGCTAGCAACGCTCACAACTGTTGTTCACACAAAACCTCCCAGCTAGCAACGCTCACAACTGTTGTTCACACAAAACCTCCCAGCTAGCAACGCTCACAACTGTTGTTCACACAAAACCTCCCAGCTAGCAACGCTCACAACTGTTGTTCACACAAAACCTCCCAGCTAGCAACGCTCACAACTGTTGTTCACACAAAACCTCCCAGCTAGCAACGCTCACAACTGTTGTTCACACAAAACCTCCAGCTAGCAACGCTCACAACTGTTGTTCACACAAAACCTCCCAGCTAGCAACGCTCACAACTGTTGTTCACACAAAACCTCCCAGAGCAACGCTCACAACTGTTGTTTACACAAAACCTCCCAGCTAGCAACGCTCACAACTGTTGTTCACACAAAACCTCCAGCTAGCAACGCTCACAACTGTTGTTCACACAAAACCTCCCAGAGCAACGCTCACAACTGTTGTTCACACAAAACCTCCCAGCTAGCAACGCTCACAACTGTTGTTCACACAAAACCTCCCAGCTAGCAACGCTCACAACTGTTGTTCACACAAAACCTCCCAGCTAGCAACGCTCACAACTGTTGTTCACACAAAACCTCCCAGAGCAACGCTCACAACTGTTGTTCACACAAAACCTCCCAGCTAGCAACGCTCACAACTGTTGTTCACACAAAACCTCCCAGCTAGCAACGCTCACAACTGTTGTTCACACAAAACCTTCCAGAGCAACGCTCACAACTGTTGTTCACACAAAACCTCCCAGAGCAACGCTCACAACTGTTGTTTACACAAAACCTCCCAGAGCAACGCTCACAACTGTTGTTACACAAAACCTCCCAGCTAGCAACGCTCACAACTGTTGTTCACACAAAACCTTCCAGAGCAACGCTCACAACTGTTGTTCACACAAAACCTCCCAGAGCAACGCTCACAACTGTTGTTTACACAAAACCTCCCAGAGCAACGCTCACAACTGTTGTTTCACACAAAACCTCCCAGCTAGCAACGCTCACAACTGTTGTTCACACAAAACCTTCCCAGCTAGCAACGCTCACAACTGTTGTTCACACAAAACCTCCCAGAGCAACGCTCACAACTGTTGTTCACACAAAACCTCCAGCTAGCAACGCTCACAACTGTTGTTCACACAAAACCTCCCAGCTAGCAACGCTCACAACTGTTGTTCACACAAAACCTCCCAGCTAGCAACGCTCACAACTGTTGTTCACACAAAACCTCCCAGCTAGCAACGCTCACAACTGTTGTTCACACAAAACCTCCCAGCTAGCAACGCTCACAACTGTTGTTCACACAAAACCTCCCAGCTAGCAACGCTCACAACTGTTGTTCACACAAAACCTCCCAGCTAGCAACGCTCACAACTGTTGTTCACACAAAACCTCCCAGCTAGCAACGCTCACAACTGTTGTTCACACAAAACCTTCCAGCTAGCAACGCTCACAACTGTTGTTCACACAAAACCTCCCAGCTAGCAACGCTCACAACTGTTGTTCACACAAAACCTCCCAGAGCAACGCTCACAACTGTTGTTCACACAAAACCTCCCAGCTAGCAACGCTCACAACTGTTGTTCACACAAAACCTCCCAGCTAGCAACGCTCACAACTGTTGTTCACACAAAACCTCCCAGAGCAACGCTCACAACTGTTGTTCACACAAAACCTCCCAGAGCAACGCTCACAACTGTTGTTCACACAAAACCTCCCAGCTAGCAACGCTCACAACTGTTGTTCACACAAAACCTCCCAGCTAGCAACGCTCACAACTGTTGTTCACACAAAACCTCCCAGAGCAACGCTCACAACTGTTGTTCACACAAAACCTCCCAGCTAGCAACGCTCACAACTGTTGTTCACACAAAACCTCCCAGCTAGCAACGCTCACAACTGTTGTTCACACAAAACCTCCCAGAGCAACGCTCACAACTGTTGTTCACACAAAACCTCCCAGCTAGCAACGCTCACAACTGTTGTTCACACAAAACCTCCCAGAGCAACGCTCACAACTGTTGTTCACACAAAACCTCCCAGCTAGCAACGCTCACAACTGTTGTTCACACAAAACCTCCCAGCTAGCAACGCTCACAACTGTTGTTCACACAAAACCTCCCAGAGCAACGCTCACAACTGTTGTTCACACAAAACCTCCCAGAGCAACGCTCACAACTGTTGTTCACACAAAACCTCCCAGCTAGCAACGCTCACAACTGTTGTTCACACAAAACCTCCCAGCTAGCAACGCTCACAACTGTTGTTCACACAAAACCTCCCAGAGCAACGCTCACAACTGTTGTTCACACAAAACCTCCCAGAGCAACGCTCACAACTGTTGTTCACACAAAACCTCCCAGAGCAACACTCACAACTGTTGTTCACACAAAACCTCCCAGCTAGCAACGCTCACAACTGTTGTTCACACAAAACCTCCAGCTAGCAACGCTCACAACTGTTGTTCACACAAAACCTTCCAGCTAGCAACACTCACAACTGTTGTTCACACAAAACCTCCAGAGCAACGCTCACAACTGTTGTTCACACAAAACCTTCCAGCTAGCAACACTCACAACTGTTGTTCACACAAAACCTCCCAGAGCAACGCTCACAACTGTTGTTCACACAAAACCTTCCAGCTAGCAACACTCACAACTGTTGTTCACACAAAACCTCCCAGAGCAACGCTCACAACTGTTGTTCACACAAAACCTTCCAGCTAGCAACACTCACAACTGTTGTTCACACAAAACCTCCCAGAGCAACACTCACAACTGTTGTTCACACAAAACCTTCCAGCTAGCAACGCTCACAACTGTTGTTCACACAAAACCTCCCAGAGCAACGCTCACAACTGTTGTTCACACAAAACCTTCCAGCTAGCAACGCTCACAACTGTTGTTCACACAAAACCTCCAGCTAGCAACGCTCACAACTGTTGTTCATACAAAACCTCCCAGAGCAACGCTCACAACTGTTGTTGACACAAAACCTCCCAGAGCAACGCTCACAACTGTTGTTCATACAAAACCTCCCAGCTAGCAACGCTCACAACTGTTGTTCACACAAAACCTCCCAGCTAGCAACGCTCACAACTGTTGTTACACAAAACCTCCCAGCTAGCAACGCTCACAACTGTTGTTCACACAAAACCTCCCAGAGCAACGCTCACAACTGTTGTTCACACAAAACCTCCCAGCTAGCAACGCTCACAACTGTTGTTCACACAAAACCTCCCAGAGCAACGCTCACAACTGTTGTTCACACAAAACCTCCCAGAGCAACGCTCACAACTGTTGTTCACACAAAACCTCCCAGCTAGCAACGCTCACAACTGTTGTTCACACAAAACCTCCCAGAGCAACGCTCACAACTGTTGTTCACACAAAACCTCCCAGAGCAACGCTCACAACTGTTGTTCACACAAAACCTCCCAGAGCAACGCTCACAACTGTTGTTCACACAAAACCTCCCAGAGCAACGCTCACAACTGTTGTTCACACAAAACCTCCCAGCTAGCAACGCTCACAACTGTTGTTCACACAAAACCTCCCAGCTAGCAACGCTCACAACTGTTGTTCACACAAAACCTCCCAGAGCAACACTCACAACTGTTGTTCACACAAAACCTCCCAGCTAGCAACGCTCACAACTGTTGTTCACACAAAACCTCCCAGAGCAACGCTCACAACTGTTGTTCACACAAAACCTCCCAGAGCAACGCTCACAACTGTTGTTCACACAAAACCTCCCAGAGCAACACTCACAACTGTTGTTCACACAAAACCTCCAGCTAGCAACGCTCACACCTGTTGTTCACACAAAACCTCCCAGAGCAACGCTCACAACTGTTGTTCACACAAAACCTTCCAGCTAGCAACACTCACAACTGTTGTTCACACAAAACCTCCCAGAGCAACACTCACAACTGTTGTTCACACAAAACCTCCAGCTAGCAACGCTCACAACTGTTGTTCACACAAAACCTCCCAGCTAGCAACGCTCACAACTGTTGTTCACACAAAACCTCCCAGCTAGCAACGCTCACAACTGTTGTTCACACAAAACCTTCCAGCTAGCAACGCTCACAACTGTTGTTCACACAAAACCTCCAGCTAGCAACGCTCACAACTGTTGTTCACACAAAACCTCCCAGAGCAACGCTCACAACTGTTGTTCACACAAAACCTCCCAGCTAGCAACGCTCACAACTGTTGTTCACACAAAACCTCCCAGAGCAACGCTCACAACTGTTGTTCACACAAAACCTCCCAGCTAGCAACGCTCACAACTGTTGTTCACACAAAACCTCCCAGCTAGCAACGCTCACAACTGTTGTTCACACAAAACCTCCCAGAGCAACGCTCACAACTGTTGTTCACACAAAACCTTCCAGCTAGCAACGCTCACAACTGTTGTTCACACAAAACCTCCCAGAGCAACGCTCACAACTGTTGTTCACACAAAACCTCCAGCTAGCAACGCTCACAACTGTTGTTCACACAAAACCTCCCAGCTAGCAACGCTCACAACTGTTGTTCACACAAAACCTCCCAGCTAGCAACGCTCACAACTGTTGTTCACACAAAACCTCCCAGCTAGCAACGCTCACAACTGTTGTTCACACAAAACCTCCCAGCTAGCAACGCTCACAACTGTTGTTCACACAAAACCTCCCAGCTAGCAACGCTCACAACTGTTGTTCACACAAAACCTCCCAGCTAGCAACGCTCACAACTGTTGTTCACACAAAACCTCCCAGCTAGCAACGCTCACAACTGTTGTTCACACAAAACCTTCCAGCTAGCAACGCTCACAACTGTTGTTCACACAAAACCTCCCAGCTAGCAACGCTCACAACTGTTGTTCACACAAAACCTCCCAGAGCAACGCTCACAACTGTTGTTCACACAAAACCTTCCAGCTAGCAACGCTCACAACTGTTGTTCACACAAAACCTCCCAGCTAGCAACGCTCACAACTGTTGTTCACACAAAACCTCCAGCTAGCAACGCTCACAACTGTTGTTCACACAAAACCTCCCAGAGCAACGCTCACAACTGTTGTTCACACAAAACCTCCCAGCTAGCAACGCTCACAACTGTTGTTCACACAAAACCTCCAGCTAGCAACGCTCACAACTGTTGTTCACACAAAACCTCCCAGCTAGCAACGCTCACAACTGTTGTTCACACAAAACCTCCCAGCTAGCAACGCTCACAACTGTTGTTCACACAAAACCTCCAGCTAGCAACGCTCACAACTGTTGTTCACACAAAACCTCCCAGAGCAACGCTCACAACTGTTGTTCACACAAAACCTCCCAGCTAGCAACGCTCACAACTGTTGTTCACACAAAACCTCCCAGAGCAACGCTCACAACTGTTGTTCACACAAAACCTCCCAGCTAGCAACGCTCACAACTGTTGTTCACACAAAACCTCCCAGCTAGCAACGCTCACAACTGTTGTTCACACAAAACCTCCCAGCTAGCAACGCTCACAACTGTTGTTCACACAAAACCTCCCAGCTAGCAACGCTCACAACTGTTGTTCACACAAAACCTCCCAGCTAGCAACGCTCACAACTGTTGTTCACACAAAACCTCCCAGAGCAACGCTCACAACTGTTGTTCACACAAAACCTCCCAGAGCAACGCTCACAACTGTTGTTCACACAAAACCTCCCAGAGCAACGCTCACAACTGTTGTTTACACAAAACCTCCCAGCTAGCAACGCTCACAACTGTTGTTCACACAAAACCTCCAGCTAGCAACGCTCACAACTGTTGTTCACACAAAACCTCCCAGAGCAACGCTCACAACTGTTGTTCACACAAAACCTCCCAGAGCAACGCTCACAACTGTTGTTCACACAAAACCTCCCAGCTAGCAACGCTCACAACTGTTGTTCACACAAAACCTCCCAGAGCAACGCTCACAACTGTTGTTCACACAAAACCTCCCAGCTAGCAACGCTCACAACTGTTGTTCACACAAAACCTCCCAGAGCAACGCTCACAACTGTTGTTCACACAAAACCTCCCAGAGCAACGCTCACAACTGTTGTTCACACAAAACCTCCCAGAGCAACGCTCACAACTGTTGTTCACACAAAACCTCCCAGCTAGCAACGCTCACAACTGTTGTTCACACAAAACCTCCCAGAGCAACGCTCACAACTGTTGTTCACACAAAACCTCCCAGAGCAACGCTCACAACTGTTGTTCACACAAAACCTCCCAGAGCAACGCTCACAACTGTTGTTCACACAAAACCTCCCAGAGCAACGCTCACAACTGTTGTTCACACAAAACCTCCAGCTAGCAACGCTCACAACTGTTGTTCACACAAAACCTCCCAGAGCAACGCTCACAACTGTTGTTCACACAAAACCTCCCAGCTAGCAACGCTCACAACTGTTGTTCACACAAAACCTCCCAGCTAGCAACGCTCACAACTGTTGTTCACACAAAACCTCCAGCTAGCAACGCTCACAACTGTTGTTCACACAAAACCTCCCAGCTAGCAACGCTCACAACTGTTGTTTCACACAAAACCTCCCAGAGCAACGCTCACAACTGTTGTTCACACAAAACCTCCCAGCTAGCA
>NW_027661955.1:0-26662 GCF_963422515.1 Blennius ocellaris | reverse complement strand
GACGAGTTAAGATGGAGGAAGAGGCGAGCCGAACCACCGCTCCGCTCCGCCGCCCCGGCGGTTGTTGGTGTTTTTTTTTTTTTTGATTAGTTTTGGATGTCAAAAGCTTTGATAGGCCTGGCTGTCCATGGCTTCAATCTACAAAACATATTTACAACATAGATAATAACATCTACAAGAAATCTACATGTTGTGTTTTTTTTTATTATTATTTTTTTTGCTTTTTTTTTTTTTTAAATCCTCCCCCAACTCCTTCTTCCTTCTTTACAAAACTCCCAAGTCTTGTAAAATCACCCTCCTCTTCCTCTTCTTCTTCCTCCCGCCACGACGGCTCTTCATTCCTGGTTCTTCCTGGTTCTTCCTGGTTCTCCAGCCCCGAACGGTCCAAAGCCACCCGACCGCAGCTCTCGTGTGTGTGTGTGTGTGTGTGTGTGTGTGTGGACTGGGCTCAAGAGGAACTGAACAGATACCAACTATGTGCAATGTTTCTCCCCTTCCTTCTCTCCCTCCCTCCCTCCCTCCCTCTCTCTCTCTCTCTCTCGCCCTCTGACCTCGATCAATGAAGTCCTCAGACCATGAAAGAATTCTGATTCTTCAACTTTTCAAGTTCTTTGATTTGCTGTCTCAGGAACAGTATCCTGCGGACGAGACCGGGGGAAGACGGAGGTTAGCCGGGGCCACCGCTTTAACACTCCTTTTATTATTTCGCCCCCCCGCGGTGGGCGGTGGGGGGAGGGGGAGGGTAAGGGGGGGTCGTCTCACCTCTGCTCGCGCAACGTTGCTTGTATTTCACAGACTCTGACCAGAGAGCGCAGGTTCTTGAGCTCGGTGCAGTTGTCCGACATGCAGATGCTGCCCATGGTGTGGGCCTCCTCCCGTAGTCTGGACGCCTGCGGGCGGAGAAGAGCGTGGCGGTCAACGGGGGAGACGCGGCGGCGGCGGCGGGCGAGGGTGGCGCCAACGATACCCACCTGTTTCTCCGCGTGCTCCGCAGGCCAGCCCTGCACGTGTCTGATGAGGTTCTCATTGAAGTGAGCGGCGAGGGTGGGGGTGAAGGAGCAGGAGGGCCGGGAGGAGGAGGAGGAGGAGGAGGTGGGGGGCGGCGCCGAGGCTGAACTGGGCGCGTTGCCGCCGCCGCCGGAGGCGACGTGGTTCGGCCCGGGAGACGGACTCCGCTGGCTGCTGCAGGAAACACCAGGCCACGAGGGGTTAAGGCGCTGCGAGGCGGTGCAGTGATTTACTCCGCCTTCGCACATCACAGTGAAATGCATGAGAATATAGACGGCAGGGACGCTTCTGCACATGCTCAGTAGAGACCATCAGAACCACGTTTTCCTGCAGAGTGTCACGACCGCCAGTCGAGAGTCTCCTGGGACGAGGTGCTTTTATTTTGACAGTCACTGTAATAACAATCCAACTGGCTCACCAGTCCACGAGAACATCCCTGTACGAACATTCTCAATGTTTATACTTTATTTGTTCCGTGTGTGTGTGTGTGTGTGTGTGTGTGTGTGTGTGTGTGTGTGTGTGTGTGTGTGGTTTCACTACTAAAACAGAAATCAGCACCCACTGATATGTACACGATGTCATTTTCAGTATTTCTGCCGTCTGAACTTTTCTGTCAATAAAATAAAAAAAAATGATGTGTTTTGTACGGCGGCCTGGAAGTGCAAAATGCTACAAACTTCAGAAAACACTACAGCAGGGGTGTGAAACTGATTTTAGTTGAGGGGCCACATCAACCTCATCTGACCTCTGGAGGCCCAACAAGTCAAACATCACAAATTAAACTGCAGATCTGGACAAATGCAAAGTCTTTCCTTCTTTTGATCTTTTTGTAACTGCAAGAATTTGCCAGTCTATTCTGAAACATGCATATTAAAGGAAATCAGATACTATATTTGCAAAAAAACCCTCAGTCTGTATCTGGATATCGTATTTTTATTCAGGATTAAAACAATTTGTCATCATCTGGAAATTGTTTTGAGTTTACGTGTCTAAAGTATCACTTCACATAAGTTGGACTCATTGTTTTATTGTGAAAGGCGTTGCGTTATGTGACCTCCACAGACGCATTAATGTCGGGGGTCAAATTCTGACCGAGGGCAGTTTTGAATGTAATTTTTGCCGATCGAGTGTTTTTAGATCAGCCTCTGTCAGTTGTCAACTACCTGAGGTCATGAAGCTGCCAACAGACCAACTGATACGACTACCCAGCATGCAATCCTGATAACGTATTGCAATTTGAATGAAACAGGCTCGGGTGGATGATTTTAGTTAAACTTCTTTTTTCTCCTCCTTTCTCCTGATTTCCACCGGCAGCGAGCAGCAATGACTCAAAAGCAGGATTTTATGGAGCTCGCACTCCATGTCAGACTTTCCTGACTGGGTCGTTTTAGTTTATATCTTCATGTGTCTTTATCCAGGAACTCACTTCTCACACTGCTTTAGGAAGCTCCACATGACTGCAATGAATGACTGACTTAAGAGAAAACCACTTGCTGTTCCAGCAGCGGCCACCAGGTGGAGCAGGAGCGCCTCAAACCACAAGACTGACTGAAAACGCCATCATCCACTGTGATATGAATGAGCAGCGCCACATTTCTGCACACATGTGAGTTTCCGGCCCGGCGGCAGGCGGGTCGGAGCACGAGGATCAACGCGTTATAAAGAAACCGTGGTCGCCGTACGCGGTGACGTGCGGCGAGCCTGCATACTGACCCTTGGCGGTGGAGGGTGCGCGGCGACGCCGTGGTGCCGTCGTGGCTGTGCTGCTTGTCGCTGGCGAGGGGCTGCTGGGACGGGGGCTGGCTGTGGGACGCCTGCTTCGTCGCCGGCGTGCTCGCCTGCAACGCAACCCGGCGACGTCAATCGTCTTTCATCTGCTTTCATCTCAAACACCGAACGTGTGCTTCTTTTCAGGGTGTAAAATACTGTTTTTAACATCTGCATCATCACTCCAGCAGCTTTTTTTGGTTGTTTTTTATTTTTAAAAAGCAAGAAGAAACAAACTTCCCCACATGGAAAGAACCTATATGAGGATATATGCGCATATAAGAAACATATAAGCAGTTTATATGCACATATATGACAATATATATGCTGCATACATGCGTATATATGCCACATATAGGCATAATTTAGGTGCATATATGTGAATATACAGGCCATATAGGTCTACTGTACTACTTCTTTATTTCCACACACATATATATATATATATAGCCTATATATCTCACTTTGGCAACTGTCATACATTATCAAGGCAATAACTGAGAACTAATTAAAAAACAATTATGCAAGAACATATTGGTGCATATATGTACCTATACAAGTACCTGCATGCATGTATATGTGTACACATATATGTGCATATATGCACATATAATATAGGAAAACGGCCAATTTTATATATGTCACATATATTAAAAACCTATATCAAAACCTATATGTTTATATAGGTTATTTTTAGTTCCGCGCACGCAAAAGATAACACACACACACACATGGCCTTACTTTTGTCTGCGAGACGACGGGCTGCGTGCTGAGGAGGGGCTTCAGAGGACCGGCGTTGGTCTGCGGCGTGCTGATCCTCGGCGAGACGTAGGACCTCGGCGACGAGGCGTCCGACGTCAACGACATCGGCGACTGGTTGGACTGCTGAGCTGCTGGGGAGGGACGGGAGGAGGTCAGCGCCGGCGGAGCCACGAGGGGTGGGGGGGGGGAAGGGGGGGGACGGCGGTCACCTTGGTTGGAGAGCTGAGCGGCTTGGGAGAGGATCGTCGTGATGTTGAACGCCGACGGTCCGGCGGTGAGGATCTTATGGAGCATCGACTGTAATGACGCTTGCGTGACGGCGGCTGTGAGAACTGCAGGGGGGGGGGGGAGGGGGGGGGGGAGAACACACAGGTCAGAATACAGCTGAGACGTCGACTCTGGATGAAGAGTGTGAAGGTCAGAATCGGGCCGCAGAGAGAAACGGACCAATTAAAAAAAAACTCATCCTTCGCTTTTAAAGGCCGTCGGCGTGGCGATAGCCTTCAACCGGGCGAGACCATCTTAAATTAGCGAAGATAAGAAACGTTGATAAGAAACGTCGTACACGACGGACAGAACGTCCGGCCCGACGGGATCCTTTGGTGACCCCACATCGTTCTCGTCGCCGCGGAAACCCACGTTCACCTGTTCAACTCGGAAAAAATGACCACGTTGCTCTTATTGGCTTTGAACTCCCCGGTATGGAAACCCAACGGCCGGAAACTTCTTGCGCGGCTGCAACGGAAGCGCCGAGGTGTTTCTACATTGAACTGAAGACGTGTGTGTGAAAATAATAACAATAAAATAAGACTTGTTTGCTTAAAAATGCGCTTCGGGCTGAAGCTCGACTCGCCAAACGGAGTGAGAAATTTGACACCGGCAGCTAATTTTAGCTTGACAAATTGACGAGTGACTCAGTGAAACGACACGTCGTCAGGACTTTCATTCAAAGCGTGTTTGGGAAAAAACTCTCCTCCCGAGTGGCTGCAGTGGTTTTTAACCCGACGCACGAAGACACAACGTCGAAGCCAAATTCTAAAATGTCTCACGAGCAGAAAGCCGGCGTGTCGGTGACCCCCCCGCCGTCCCCCACTGACCTTCGTTGATCTTGGCCATGTCCACGCTGGCGTTGTTCAGCTGCAGGGCGGTCTGGAGCGCCGGGAGGAGCTGGCGCAGCAGGGTGGGGTCCTGGAGGAGCGGGGGGGCCGGCGACTGGAGGACCGGGGACACGGGGACCGTGGAGGCCGACGACGAGCCGGCGGGCCCGGACGACGGGTTCAAGCCCCCCGAGCCCGACGACGAGGACGTTGAGGACGACGAGGACGAGGACGTGGACGTTGAGGACGACTGGGACTGTGTGGTGGCCGCCGCCGTGGGCTTCTCCGCCTGGGCCGACTCTGGAGACACACAAACAAAGAGCGTTCCGGCGTCACGCCGACTCTAAATCCTTCGCACTTCTTCGCCAACGTCTGATGACTCAGCGGGGGAGGGGAACGCCTTTACTGTAACACATTATCCATCACATCTCGGGAAGGCGCAGGATGCGGCTCCGCGACTTTCCACCGAGAAACGCCCCCCCCCCCCCCCCCCCCCCTCGTCCATTATTCCTCGAGCAACCGTGAACGCTACAAACCACGGCGTCTTGACATCCGACGGGGCTCGGCCACCTCAATCTGCCACTCCGGCTGCGTTTCGCAGATCGGGTTTCATTCGCCGAGTCGCTCGCTGGCCGACGGCGTCAACAGACGGAAGCACCTCCGACCGGTCGCACCGTCCCATTCGGCAAATACAAACACATTAAGCGTACAACCCTACGTTGAGGTTTAATTCTACGTGCCGGGGAGGCGCCTCGGTGTCGGCGTCAAGCTCAAGCAAACGTGTGACGACACGCCGTGAGCCCGAAGCGGCCGGATCGGACGCCGCTGCTCTGAATGGACCCTCGACTCAGTCAGACCCCCAACGAGTTCACTCATTCAGACGATTAACGCGACCAAGTTCTGAGGTAATCACACGGTACCGGGTCCAGAAAGCCGCGATCCGGACGTGGTGGAGAAAAAGGCTCATGAAGCTCAAATGGAGCATCGGAGACGATCAACCTCCCGGAGAAACGTTCGGCTCATTCAGCCGGCGGTGGGAACGTCCAAAGAAGATCAACGTCGACTTTCCCTTTTCTTTTTCTTTTTAAACACAACAAGCCGGGATAAACTGAGCGTGGACATACTACAGAAGGTGAAGACAGTTGAATATTTGCAAAAAACTTTTTGTTTTGGGAGGTTTTCATCCAAGTGCAGAACGTCACAGAAGGCTTGGGACCAAATTCCACAATTTTGAGTCTGAGGCTCGGTTTACACGACAACATTTTCAAGTGAAAAGGCAAAACTTTGCCTTCCGGGGGGTCACGTTTACGTGAAAACGGCGCTCGGAGCCACTGGAAACACAACTTTTCCAGAACCCTCTGACCCCTGTGTCCACGGAAACGGAGGAAAATGCTACTTTTCGGAAACGCTGCTATTGTGCACCGTGGACCCGCCACAGTGAATAGTTCTTCACGATAACAACAATGGCAACAACAACAACGCTGTTCTTATTCTCCTGGGACTCGGTAGCTTTAATTCGTCCACATTAAAAAATAAACAACAAAAAAAGACCTCTGGTCACATGATCACAACCCTTTTAGAGCTTTGTTTTTAAAGACGTGATAGACAATATCATTTAAAACCAAAGTGACCAGCGCTGGTTTCCCTACAGACACCCGGAGCAGGAAGTGAGGCCACTGGCTAATGACAGTTGGTGCCAAACTTCAGGCGTCAGTTTATGATTTAATACAGCAATTTTACCGGGACAGATCCAAGTTCCCGAGCACAGCGTTGCACCAAAGACCTGGTGAAGTGCAAGCGCTTTATTTAACTAGGAAAAAAAACCTTATTATCTTTTTCGAGAGTCCTGGCCAAGACAGCATCTGAACAATTCCAGATTTGATCCACGACTCGGGAAGGAGAACCACTCAATGCCAGGAAAAACAGCAAAAGCAGACAAGCTGCAGTAAAGAAACCCAACAGTTTATATATCGCTGAGGACTGAACAGCGTTTGTTCATCAGAAACCTCCAGCAGAATAAAACGGGGCAAAACCCGACCAGTTGAAATCTGATATCATGTCACATTCGGTGGATCAACTGTTCATCCGTGTTGAATTTTAACTGCTGAATGAATCCACTGACCGTCTAAATTCATCAGTCGAATATTCGCTCAGCAGGATTCGACTCAGCATGATCAGTCGTGGCCGAACAATTACGAGATTTGGGCTGCGTTCCAGTTGTCCCGGAGCTCGGGATTCCCAACGTAGGATTACATCATTTGGAAAACCTTCGTCCAGAGACCAGAAGGTCACGTCAGAAACCAGCGTGGGCGTTCCCCGAGTCGCCATGATCACACCAGGATGTCAAACATGTCGCTCGCGTTCCAATCCGGCAGCAACGCCATCACAAATACAAATTTTTAAAATTCCTACGGAAACATTGATTTCCAAAGATCAATAAAAAGAAATTCACAACACAAAACTGAGACCTGAGCTGAGATATCGGTAATACTGCCACAAAAGCTAGCTAACTAGCATTAGCCTCACCAGGAGGTTTCTTTCAAGATTGTACCGTATTTTCCGCACTATAAGGCGCATGCAATAGACCAGTGGTCAGCAACCTTTATAGCTCAAAGCCATTAGGTTACATTTTCCACTGATTCTAACACCCAGAGAGGTGCACACACTTTATTTTGATAGTCCTACTTGCAGCCTATGCCAGGAGGACACTACACACAAAACCTTCTTCACTACTGGTTGACAACTTACAACTACCGGTAATAAACTAAACTACATGAACTAAGCAACAAAAACACAACACAACACAATTATTACCGACACCACAAACCAAATAGAACCCCCAATAATTGCATTTAAAACACCACAAACAGCTGCAATGAATTATGGGAGTTTCTATCGGCTGCACCGAGGAGCTCAGGATGTCCCATCATGCCTTGCAGCGACAAATTCATGTTTTGTGTTGTTGGAGGTTATTGTGGCTCGTTGTTGGGCTTGGTGTTGTGTTGATTGTGTTTTTGTTCCCCAGTTTAGGGAGTACTTATTTCATCTAGTTTATTTTGGTTTGTTAGAATGTTGGTGTGCAACCATGAGTGATGAATGTGTTGTGTGGAGTGTCGTCCGCTCTGAAGATCCCGTTGCGAAGTTGGAGTTGTCAAAATAAAAGCTTCTGGTTGTTCAGCTGTCAAATAGCAGTCTCGAGTAGAGCAATTCTTCCACATATAAGGCGCACCGGGCTATAAGGCGCACTGGCAGCTTTTGAGAAAATTTGAGGTATTTAGGTGCGCTTATAGTGCGGAAAATATGGTAGTCATTTCGATATTTTTAATCACATCAACTCTGCACTGCAAGAAAGAAAACCTTTCAATTCAAAAGCAGCCATCACCTGGTATTCATACATACCCAGTCTGCTTTAAATTCATTTTGAAAATTTATAAGGAAAAATCAAACGGAGCCCTTGTCAAACCACAACATGCAAGATTCTGACTGGTACGGATGTCAGGCGCCTGCTGATTGGCCATCATGGCGATGGCATCAGACTTCGTCGGCCGGAGATTCAAAATTCAAATAACTTTGTTATGCGACGACAGTGGTGGGGCAGAGTCGGAGGAACCTTAGAAGTAGAACCCAACTATTGTTTTTTGCAAAGTAGTGTTTTACATTTCACTAGGCCTTTAAACGCCCCCCCCCAGAACACAGCCTCATCATCAGCGTAGGAAACACTCACTGGGGCCGGTGAAGCCGGGGGCTGCCGACGCCTGCATGGCCTCCCGTCTGTAGTCCCTGTCCTTGGGGAAACTGTTGACGACTGCGGTCTTTGTTGCCTCTTTTTGCCGATGCTCTCTGTGAAACGCAGACACAACGCCGATGTTTGACCACGTTGTGCGCCTCCTCGCGTTTGAAATCCAACAGGCGTATGGGGAGGGGGGGGGGGGGGGGGGGGGCTACGTTACCTCTCCAGCCATTCTTTGGGCTTCTCCCACTGGGACACCTCCGTCCTGCAGTTGTAGTAGTACTTCTTCCCAGAGGAACTGATGTGCTCTGACCAGTCGTCACCGGGTTCATAGGGCTGCGGGGAAGAAGCAGATATATAGGGAGGCGAGGCCAGGCAACAGCAAGTGTGTGTGTGTGTGTGTGTGTGTGTGTGTGTGTGTGTGTGTGTGGAGGGTGTCTGATGCAAGAGCTTGTAACGTCATCTGAAATGTACAGGAGGTATTGGGATGAAAGCACAAAGCTATAGCAGTGGGAGGGGAAGCTGATGCCGGGGACAGCCGGGGCTCGTACGCCGACCCAAACATGAATTGGACGTTTCTTTCTTTCTTTCTTTCTTTTTTTTTTTGAAGGGTTCAGAGGCGATTCTTGTGTGAATTCAACGGTTTCAACCCAAGCGGCTTCTTTCATGGCTGATCCAAGACAATTTATAATTGTGGAAAAACAAAACAAAACAAAAACAAAAACAAAAAACGGAAACACACAAAGGCCCCCTGTTACCATGACAACATTTCAAGTGGAAACAGCAGAAACGCAGAGAACGATGTAGTTGGCATGCCAGGCCAAGAGATGGCACTGCTGGGTTTTTTGGGGGGGGGGGGGGGTTTGGTGAGGAGACCACACACACACACGCACACGCACGCGCAGAAGACGATACCCTGTAAACAATAACAATGGGAGCACTACTGAGCATGTGCAGAACAGCCAGCCGAGAGGTGGAACTTACTGTGTCTGAGGTCTTGCTGGGGTTCGAATGTGAGTTGGAGCTATGAAGGGAACTGTGGTTGTGAGAGTTTTCTTGTGGAGAATAACTGGTTCCTGTAACAAACGAAAGCACACGGAGGGACGGAGGGAGAGAGAGAGAGAGAGAGAGAAAGAGAGAGGGAAAGAGAGAACGAGAGAGAGATAGCAAGAGAGGGAGACAGAGAGACAGGTAGAGAGAGAGCGAGACAGAGAGACAGGTAGAGAGAGAGTGAGAGAGAGACAGAGGTAGAGAGCGACAGAGAGAGAGGTAGAGAGAGAGAGAGAGAGAGAGAGAGCAAGAGAGATAGTGAGCAAGAGAGGGAGAGGGAGAGAGAGACAAGAGAGACAGAGAGAGCGAGAGAGACAGAGAGAGCGAGAGAGAGACAGACACAGAGAGACAGACAGACAGAAATAGAAAGAGAGAGAGAGAGAGAGAGAGACAGAGAAAGAGAGAGACAGAGCGAGACAGAGACAGAGCGAGAGCGAGAGCGAGAGCGAGACAGAGAGAGAGAGAGAGAGAGAGCGAGACAGAGACAGAGACAGAGAGAGAGAGAGAGAGAGAGAGAGAGCCATCAGTGACAAGTTCACAGCCTGGAGGAGAGAATGAAACTCGGATAAATAAACATTTGGCCATTAAAAACACAAACCAACGTACAGCGACACACAGTTTTACTCGGCATCTGCCAAATCTGTATAATATCGTAAAGCAGTGTTCACAAAATTACGGGCATCATTTTAAACGCGCCTGTTAAAACTTCACGTTGCGTCGCCCAGTTTGTCGACGGTGCCGTTTTACAACCTAATGAGCAATTAAGAAATAAAAAAAAAAAAAAAAAAGCAGCACGAGTTGTTGCAGTTAGAGAAAATAAAACAGACCCGTAAGAGAGGATTTAATACTTTTTTCTGTTTGACTCCCTTATGTGCAAGCAGCGGACATTAAAGCATTATGTAATGACGGTGCCGTTGGAGCCGAGGCCTCGTTTACCAAAACCTTTCAAACGAACATTCTGGAAACGGTTGTTGTTATAACGATTCTCACACTGGAACCGTCCCTTGGTAACTTTATTTAACGGCTGGAGTCCGAGTTACGGCGTCATAACAGCGAGGACGTGACGGCGAAACGCAGTTTAAATCCCACGTTGCTTTTCTACATGCAAACAAAGTCGTCCTTCACACATTTCGCCAAACAACTTCCGGTTAAAACGACGCAATGTTACACCGTAGGGACAGAATCTACACGTCTGCTTGGTGACTGGAGCTCCATTCACCACTTGTTCCTTCCATTTATGAAGCTGCGCTCAACAATAACGACAGAAATCTCAGTGCGGTCGGCTCGTCTCTCTGGTCGTACCGAAAGCTCAAACATCATTTCTCTTTTTCCTGCTGCAAATATACTGCAATCGTCTGCAACAGAGCGTCAAACCTTCTGCATTTATTCCACAAGTCCAACAATGAAGGATCACTGCATTTGCTATTCGTCTTTTTAGCTTTAACACACACACACACACGTATATATATATACATACATATATATACAAGGAAAGTGGCCCAGTACAACAATCAGTTGTTGAACCTGAACCTGCTCTGACTTCTCAGCTGTGAAGCAGCTATTTGCAGACGCTGGAGGCTATAGAATATATGCACGTGGAGGTTGTTTTGACATTTGCCTCGGAGAGGCGGACCGCCACAATAAGGGCGTTTCCCTTCACACGATGCAAAAACACTGGATCGGGAGGCTTCATGGATGTTATGAGGGAATCGGAGGAGCTCAACTTAGACGAGAACTGACTTTCCTTCACATCTCTGGTCACGACTTCACCCTGACAAAATGCCTTTGAAAACATCAACAAAAAAAAAAAATCACTGCACAACTTAAGATTTGTCAACACTGATGGTTCCTGTGGAACGTTTTGACTGATGAGAAAAAGACTGAATTTCATACGTCCCTCCGCATGAAAGTATGAATCCACCTTTCTTTCCCAAAACAGCAGAAATCCTTCCAAACAGATGTTGGGAATTCCAAAATGTTGGTTCACTTTGGAAAAAATCTGGGGAATCATCCCAGAGTTGCTTACGAGCCAAGCTGTTTATGAGCACTACAAACACACACAAGGCCCTTTTGCTCAGATGGTGACAGCACACTGTGGCCACTGTAGTCAAAACAATGTTTGTTTTTTGTTTTAAATTCACTGTCGCACATTAAAACTCTCAGTCAAATGGACATTCACGACCAAGAAAAGACCTGCGTTTGCCCTGTAAAGCTGCTGGGAAACGTCATCTGGAGGGTTTTTTTCCCCCCCCAAACATCCCGATGGAGACGGGCAGTCGTGCACCGTTTCTATGTGTGTAGCCGTTTTCAATTCGGCGTGCACACTTCTCATAAACAGAAGTTTAAGCACCACTTGTGAACCCGAAAGAAATCAACAACTACCAGAAAGCAGAAAACTGAAGCTTCGTAGCCGGTTTTTCCAATCTGTTATCGTTAAACTCTCTGGATGAGTACAAGCAAAAGTCAAATATTTGTTTTAGGATTGCATGTTTAGACACAAGAGCCTCAGCATTAATTAGCTAAAGCTGAAGTTTGGGGGGGGAAACAAAACTACAGCTGGAGATCATAGACCAAGAAGTGAATATGTTTAAAGGGGGGGGGAAGAAAACAGCAATTTGAACATTGTTCCTAGTATAAATCCAATCAGCCTCATGTCAGCGGACTCATAAACACCACGTCTTCAATCAAACTGGACGGGACGCCCGGAGCCAAAGCAGCGTTTTTTTACCTTCAGCTTCGATTTACAAGCAGTTTCAAGGCATTAAACAGTCGCGTGCAGCTCTCTTACAACTTCTCCCCACTGCAGCGGGAGGAGGTGGGGTTGGACAGTTCAACCCACAGAGGAGGGACTTAAAGTTCTAGTGAAATGTAAAACACTACTTTGTAAAAAACGATAGTTGGGGTTCAACTTCTAAGGTTCCTCCGACTCTGCCCCGTCACTGTTGTCGCATAACAAAGTTATTTGAATTTTGAATCTCCAGCCGACGAAGTCGGGGGAATCCTTCTTCGTGAGCGTGACGTCAAGAGTTGTGCAGATCTCGATCTGTTGTGTTTATATCGGCTTGTTTCCTCTTAAATATCCAAGTTTTACAGTGTTTTGAAGTTATAGTCGGTGTTTTATGAGCCTTGATGAAAGATTGAGCCTGGAAGAGACCAGAGAGGAGAAAAGGAGCACGGGCGTGGGGAGCGGCTAGCTCGTGTGGCGAGCGGCTAGCGGGAGCCGCTAGCTTGGGCGGATAGTAGACGATCAAGTAACACCTGGACTCATCTTCGGTGATTCCGCAGTCAGAAAAGCGCTTCGACATGTTCGATCCACAAAGCCAAGTCGTTCTGCCAAAAGTCAGGAAGCCTCAAAGGTGAAAAGTGGCGGCTGCTGAGGCGAGGAGACGAGGACGAATGGAGGACGAAGCGTCTTCTGCTTCCTCAAACATGTTCCAGACGGGGTCACCGATGGCAGAACCACCTTCTGTGTTCTTCATCAATCACTGGGGTTGAAATGACCATGATGATGAAATCTGGTTAAATTCAGTCTCTTCGTGGTCAAAACTCTGATCCTCCATAATGTAAACACAACTTGGGCGTGTGCACAACTCGTGATGTCACTCTATTATTGTCAGAAGCTCCACCCAGCAGCGGAAACAGCGCCATTTATCGGCAATTTTCTCGCAGATTGCCGTGTTTTAACATTTTACCCTTCAGCCAGTTAGCATAAAAAATGTCCCTGGAAGCGACACCAGAGTGTTTTGGAGGTCGAATTTTCATTTCACTAGGACTTTAAGTCCCACTGGTACCACATGCTCCAGGTCGAGCTGCACAGGCGACTTGATACTAGGAGTTTAGATCTATATCTCAAGAGTTATATATACAAGTCTATGAGCAGGAGTCAATTTGGAGGCAAACCAACGTTTGCCTCCATCGTGTCTCGACTCCCAGTCCGTATTCTCCCGGGTCTCGGTAGCTTTATAGCCAACAGTCACTGTGCCAACGATTCAATTTGTACACGAGAATGTCTGCGTACTCCCTTCGTTAAAACGCTTATAGTGTGTCGTTGCACGTGCGTGTAGTTTCGTTACAAAAACAACCAACAGCTCCTTTTTGAAATCACAGCTCCTCCGTTGTTTTTGAAGACGGCCTAAAACACAGAAGATGCCAAAATGCAGACAATTTCTCAACTCCCAATTAATTCTCCTGTACTCGTATTTGTAATTCCAAAGTTGGCCGAAGCTCAATCCGTATTGACGAGAAATGGGTGGCGGACGTGCAGCCCGACGGTCTTTTGATCCATCAAATGGCGGCAGGATGGGAAACGTTGCTTGACGAAACGCACTTAAACAAGACACTGCCGACTGTCTGCTGACAGGTGTTGGCTGGCGAAGCGAGACACAGGCGGACTCTCGTCTACCGCAGTGATTTCTGAGCCAGCCGGCGGAGAGACGACGACACGCATCAGGCCTCCCTGCGCCGCGGCGTACCGTCTCGTCGAGGAACATTCAATACGACGTTCACAAGCTGGACACTTGCCAAGCGGCGGAAATTCTCCCAGACGTAAGCGGCGGCGTCGCTATCTGCCTTCGCACCACGGCTTAGTCTAAGTCTGGAAAGCACGAGAAGCTGGAGTCCAGCATTGCCTCTTATCCTGGCCGACTCTGGAGACAGCAGGTACTGAAGGATCTTCCTCCGCCGTGCAGGACAGGCAGCATGTAATTGGTTTATCAGGGATTTGCCGATTAAAAAGCCGCCTGCTGCTGCTACAAAATATGCCAGTGACAGCGTGGAGTTTGAACCGAAGACCAAAACCATTAAAAAAAAGAGCCATTGCAGAGCTGGACGGTTATAGATTCAGGTCTCACGTTCAGGACCGACACAATGACAGAGCATTCATCCTCTGAAGCCTTAAGCACTTTGCATTTTATTGACACGTCTTAAAGTGAATCCAGAGCCAACGTCTCTTTGATGTTCTGCCCCAAAATGTCCGAAACATCTCAGAATATTATGCGCAGGTAGAGAGAGGATTTAACAACCTCGCTGAGCCAATCAAAAAGGAGTTTGAAGGAATAGTGTCATAGTATACTTTGTATAGTTTTGGATAGCTGCAACGCTACTACACTAGCCTGCCAGCTGGCTGCAAACTGTGGAACGGATTTCCTGACTTATTAGTCCGCGTATCATTGAGACCCGCCTCCGTTCAGGAAATCCATTCCACATTTTGCAGCCGCTGTGCAGAGCAGCTGGCAGGGAAACGCCTGAGTCATTCCACCAGACAGTAAAGCACAGATCATGGATCGGAAACCTCCGCAGGTTGGATTGGAAATTTCCGACCCGTGAATTATGTCGGTATTGGAACCCGATACAGATACTGGATCGGACCCATCCCTACCATAAAACTGCGAAATACCAGGAGGAAATAGACTTTGAGTCATGACATTCTGGAGGTAAGCAGTATTGTTATTGTACATGTACTGAGAATGTGCATAATGACTATTTACAACAGACGTGGTGTGCAGCAGCACAAAAGTGGAATTTTGTCCACCGTTTCCACGGAGACAGTCGAATCGTTTTCAAACAGTTCCACCTTGAAAGCGGTTTTCGAAAAGTTGCTTTCAGTGGCTCTGAGCACCGTTGTCGCATAAACGGAAACCCAACGTAGCAAAGGTCGTAAAAATGTCCTTTTCTGTTTCTGAGGGCAAAAATAATTACGGACGTCTAAGAATTTATCGTCAAGTGCAAAGTGTACAGCTGGAAATCAAGCTAATTGGTGCAAAAAGCACGAGTTTCTCCAATCAAGAATAGTCGGGTTGAAATGTGGCTTATTGATGTTCTTCTTTGGGAAATTATCTTGAGAGTTGCCAGATGCACACGTCTTCTCCTGCGTATGCATGTTTCCTCTCCACCATGATGTTTAAGGTACAAGTCTCACCTCTGACTTCAGGAACCGTCACAATTCAAGATAAAAATGACGCAAATCATGACAACCGATGAGAAAATAAAACTACAAGGTTATACGGTCAATATATTCAAGAAATGCGGGTTAAGATTTAGACCTTTGCAGAGAAAAAAACACAGCAATTATGATATCTTCTTTTTTTTCGTGGCCAAAAAATCTGTGATATTAGGTCACAGACAGGTTCACAGATGGCTTTGGCAACATGACTCAATGCAGCAGGCAGTGACTGTGACGATCAAAGCTTCACCCAAAACAAGAGATGCGGCACATTGCGCCATCACGTTCAGATTCGCTAGATTATTTCCTCGACTTCTGCACTTAAAACATCTGACCTATCGACGTTTCATCGATGCAACGATCAACAACGTTCACTTATGCACGCGACTGTGAAGAAGCTCATATTAAAACGACACTTTCCCACTTGAGAAATCCTGACAGGACTGGACGGAACACAGAAAAAAGGCCGGAAGCAGCAACAACTAATGGTTGAACACGACTCCGGACGATAACGTCACGGCCAGAGTGTGAAGTTCCGTCTTGTTCCACGAGGTTCTGGTGCCACGAAGACTTGAACGTTGCGCAACAAAGAACCAGATCAAAGCAAGATGCGAACACGAGTGGTCTCACTAAAGACACCTGACACTTTGTCGCTGCTGAAGTCGAACCGAACACCTTCAAATTCCGCCGCACACAAGAGACCATTCAGAAGGAAGGTTGTCCATCTACGCACCATCCGAATGGTTGTGATAATAATTTCACGTTAATAAAGATAAATTAACAGAAACGAGAGAGAGAGTACAAACTAGGTACGGAGATCTGCAGATACTCGTTTTCTAATGTCGCGTGGAAACGTCTTAACCATTCAATTTGTGTCAATACGTGTCAGTAGAACCAGTAATGAGGGTGAAAATTAAAAGGTATTCCTCCGGCACACCGGTGACCCAACAACAGCGGGACTCTGATCAGTGTATATATCCAAGCATCCGTTCCCTCAAGGCCAGCGATGGCAACTCGCTCCCCGTGGGGCCGGTGCAGGTTTTAGATCTCGCCCAGGTTGCAAGACACCTGATTGCATTCTGACTGGGCTTCTGCAGGACGGTGGCCCTCGAGGGCCAGATCTGAACGCCTCTACTCACACTACAACCAGAGTACAAACACTCCCGATATAGCAGGTCGTTCACTAAAAAAAAAAACCACGGTCATGTTTGTTCTAAGAAATCAAACTTGTGATTTCCTCAGGTTGGATTACGACGTGGCTTTCGTAACAAGTGCTATCGAATTAAAATCGGGAATAAATCATTAACTTAACCACGTTCAACAAAAACATGAATTGATTTACTGCAACGGCGGCGTTGTATAATTGGACTTTTATTATATTTGCGGTTTGATAACAAGCTGCAGCACGTCGGCGTTCAGAAACAAAAGAGGGAAAGTGCTGGATGTGATCTATGGACGCATGAAAGAGCCGGTCGAATGTCAGGTGTACGCACGTCGTGGTCATAAGAGGGGAGGAGGGGGGGAGGGGAGGGGGGGGACTCTCCTGCTTATAGAGTCCATCAAAACAAAAGAAAAGTCATGGCTGCCCGTGTCGTCTCTACCTCCGTCCCTGTCCCGGCCGCGGTGCGCGTGGACGGCCTTGGCCCTGCCGTGTCCCACGCCGTCCGTGTGCTTGTTGTCGGGGCTGTCCGACCGCCGCAGCATCTTGCAGGGGGGCGTGACGTCCGAGGAGTCCCGCATCTTGTCATGCCGGTGGTCTCCTCCCGGGTGGCTCTTGGATGAATACTTGAGAGTCTGTGAGACCCCCCCCAAAAAAATTTTTTAATTAAAAATTGCAAAGGTTAAAAGGGTGTTGTATGTCAAGACTCTGTACGGAGGATGTCAGGGAACATTCATACCTGTTCAAGGCACATCAAAGTTTTAATATTTCACAAGCTCATTTGCCAAGCTATTCTCTATTCACGCAGGTTAATATTAATAGAGTAAGGCCAGTAATAAAGCTCTAATCAAATAGCCATAGCAGCTACGCTAATACCACCAATTAACACGATGAATACGTACATGACGTTAATTGATCGTAGTAATAATTAAGTAAACAAATTATCAGATAACCTTGGCGCCGTACTGCTTCGTGAACGTTCAACTTATTGCTAATCAGTGCTTATATCCCCGACATGCTGGCGACAAACTGACAGGGTTTATGTTTAAAATGACAGACTGCGGTCAGGCCTAATCGGAGCTAACAGGCTAACGTTAGCGTCAATAAAAAAAAACTCGCCCGCAATTCTCGCCAAAACGGTCGAATTCGGACGTCAAACTACGCCTGCGTCTCGGTCGAATACTCATAAAGACACTGGGGGTGGCGTTTGCGGCCCTCGGGGGCCAGTTTGAGGCCGCGCCGTGCACTTTTTTGGGTGCTTTTTCTTTTTTTTTTTTTCCTCCCCTTTCCTCTCCCCCCGCACTGGCTGCTGCGGCCTTGCGGGGCTCCAGAAGCCCGAGCTGGAGTGCTCTAATCAGGCTAAAGCGGCTAACGGGTACCTGATAGGGCTGAGAATCTCTTCGGTCGCACCTGCAAAACACAAGGAAAAAGAGGCGTGAGGCCCACGGAAGCCGACAAAACGGCCGAGTTGCCGCACACTTATTTCCTAGTTTTTTCAGTGGAAAAATGGCGGATTGAAGCAAAAAATGAAAACCAAAGAGAGAGAGAGAGAGAAAAAAAGGTGTTTACCCATCGCCGAGTCTCGGTTGTTTCCTCGCATACATTACCATCAATGCCGTGTTAGTGTGTTTAGAGTGGGATGTGAAAGACTGACAGCGGGACTGTGTTGTTGTTGTTGTTTTGGTTTTCTCTGCCTCTCGGGCGGATTCGAGCTGAGATCGTCGGCTACGGCTCTGCTCTCGGAGGAAAGAGCGCCCTCACTCAGTCCATGTCGGTCCCAGACACACGCAGCGACGCTGGATCCGCACAGAGAGCCGGAGCGGAGGGGCTGTTGGAGGAGCGGTAGGGGGGGGGGGCGCCAGGTCGGCCTGCTCAGCCACCACTTTACATAGCCTCCAGAAACCTCCTCTCGTCCTTCTGCGTGTTGTCACTGGGGATTTTAAACATCGCCTAATTGTTGTGTTTTAGTCCACGTTTCGTAGTTTTAACTAAATTAGTTGAAATACGCGCGATTGTAAAGATCAAATTCGAGCGGAAATATGTCGAATCTGGCAACCTCACTGCAACCCACTTCTCCGTCGATGGCAACATCCGGGACACACGGTGACCGGAGTCCAGCCAACAACGTCAAAAACTTAATGGAAGCTCTTAAGTAGTGCTGTGAATATGAATATTTTGTCATTAATGTGTGCAATTTAATTCATAAAACTACGGTACATAACACATGTCGTCTTTTTGTGAATAAATGCTGCCAATATTTACAATTCACAGGCCTGCAGGTCGTGACTTGTTCTCTGCTGCCATCTAGCGGTGGAACTCTGACATCGCAGGCAAGATTTATTTATTGAGCAATCAAACGTTCATTTATTATTGAAGGTAAAACGATTAATTGAACGTAACAAATCAGAAAAAACAAGACAATCACAACTTGTATTCGCTCTGCTATTTTAGTGATCTGGATCCCTCTAAAGTTTCAGTAACTGGAATACATAAAACATTTCATTTTGGATTTAAAGAGGATGTATGTGATCAGGATCGGTTCACGTTCTTCTGTGTGCAGTTTCCTTCCGACGTTGCACCTCCAGTCAGGTGGTCCTGATGGTTCAGGATGAGGGGCAGTCAGAGGAGGCCTGTCAGCCTGTCGGCCTCCATTGTTCCCGGAACAATATCTCCCACACTGTGACCCGGGGCCCTGGACAAAAGGAGCTGCGCCTCAGCGTTTTGCCACGTTTAAGAACACAAAGGGGACGCGAATGGGTGTGCGTCTATTGTCAGCTCGCTTCTGGAACACGCACGCATGCTAGCGCCTACAAGGGCCTAGAAAAATCTCGAATTGTCCTCAACTTACCAACAACAAACAAACAAAGGAACAATTGATCATCTTCATTTTCAAAACAATTATTAGAAACAATGTAAAAATGCTCAGGATGAATGGAATTAAACAAAAAAACCTTATTTGAGTGTTAAGAACGAAAAAACCAAAAAACAAAACAAAATGCTTTTGCATGATGACAACTTGTTGCTCTTCCAGGTTAATATCAATATGACCTGCAGGGGGAGCTGTCACCCCACTCTTATTATAATAATTATTATCATTATTATTATTGTTATTATATCATCATCATCATCATTAGTATTATTATTATTATTAGTTTTCATTATTATCAATAATAATAATAATAATAATAATAATAACATTAATTAGTGTTTCTATTTTCTATGTAATGAACTATCACTAGAAATAAACAATTCATTCATTCATTCACTCTTCTTCTTCTTCGTCTAGTATTATTAATTATGAATACTCTTATTAATATTCTTTTATTAATATTTTTATAAATGCTGGAGTATTTCTGCTATTTAAAAACACACCAGGAAAAAAAAAATCCCAATTTTTTACCCACCAATTCAACTAAATTAGAAATTTGAATATAATATTAATTTGAATATAAAACAATATAATACAAAACCAAAATATAGACCAAAACAGTTATATATCATTAATCCTATAATACTAAAAAATAACTTCTCTCTAGCTGTATGAATATATGAAAGCTGTCAGACAATCAAACAATATGAATGCAAATGTAGACTTTTGATTAATGTCCTTGTTTTAATGTTTTAATGTTTTTTGTTTCATGTAATATTGTGGAGTTTCGTCCCGGTGTGTTCACTGCCCCCTGGCGGTGGTTATACGGTATTGTTTCAAGCACGCTCAGCGCACCGGTAATGATTACACTGGGGAGGGGGGGCGTGGACAGGCTGGCACTCGAAGCGCTGGTCACGCCCTCTTTTCAGAACCGACCAATGAGCGGGCGGAGTTTTAATCCAGCCCCCGTCCCGCAGGCTGAGCCGCTCCGAGGAGCTTGTAGTCGGTCGCGATTCAGCCAGGCGGCGCGGGGTGTCCCGTGGAGGTTTATAAACAGGAAGAGAGAAGCGAAGAGTCAAAGAAAAGTGAAGGATAAAAAGCAAAAAGAAAAAAAGGAGTTTCGCTATCGAAGGAGAACTGCAGTCGCTGCACTTGAGCCAGAAAGGGAACGTTCAAGTCCGACGTCCCATGCAGAGTGAGTACCAGCGTTATTGTACCGACGCGAGCCGCAGAGACACTTTAAGGAGTTCGTCCTCGTGCACGTGAGCTAAAACTGCATTTAAGTCATGTTCAGGGAAGTTGTGCGCACATTCAAAGGGTGAAATGTCTCGAGAGCGTCGCGGTGCGGTGAAAGTTTCACCTGACGCCTCAGCCTAGAGCGTAGTTTCCGAGGTCACGTGAACGCACCGTGAGCGCCCGTGTATTTACAGTGCGCTGCAGGAGTAGTGATCAGGAATTAAAGAAAAAGTCTCCTTACACACACACACACACACACACACACACACACACACACACACACACACACACACACACACACACACACACACACACACACACACTGCAGGGAATCAACTTCCCACAAGACAAAACACACCCACACACTAAACCAGGGGTGTGTACGTAAGGCACGCGGGCCTCAAGCCAGACCTGTCTGCACTTCAAAGATTAAAAACAAAGCAACAAAGATAAAAGACTTAAAAGTGGTCAACCTCTAATGACAGTCTGATTTGCTCATATTGATCACCAGCAGTGATCGGCTACAGGTTCAGGCCCCATTTGCGCGTCACAATTTTTGTTGCCTGTTCAAGTCAAGTAAAAGTTTACATTTTTACACATGGACGTTTCGAAAACTATCTCCGCTTTAAAGGGCAGAAATGCTGCAAGCGATCCCGGACCCAACCAGTACTGTAATAATGGAGGATTTCCCAGTGACACCCTACAGGGCCATGTGAGATCCAGCGTCTGCTGCTTGAACATTGTCGAATCCACGTCGATGCATACATTGTGTACATGGCAGTGGAGAGTGTGGTACCCTGGTTGTGAGTGTCGCGCTCTCTCTCCAACAACGTCCGGGGCTTATCTGCAGTTTTTCGGGCCGACTCCCCTGCTCTGCCCTGGTGGGAGTCGCCCTCTTCTTTTAAGTCGTGCCTGGAAACAAAGGTGGGAGGTCTTTCTTCAGTCTGCATTCCGAGCGGCCAGGGAGAGTCTCTCGGGAGACTCTGATTAGGCGTATTTTCGTCCAGTTCATTACCGCTGCTCGCCTGATGTGTGAGGTGAGTTCCTTGTGGGGTGGGGTAGGGGTGGGCGGGTGGGGTAGGGGTGGGTGGGGGGGTTCATTATGTGCTGATTGAAGTTGTCAAGCTGCCACTTTGGACCTGCTCCCAGATGGATGCGGTTGGTAGAAAATCAGACACTTGTCGTGGTTTGTTGGCGGCGGGGGGGAGGGGGTCAGGGTGGGGTCGGATGCTGAGGTTTCAGACTGAGCCTGGCACAGACGACCCCCACCCCACCCCACCCCACCCTCCCCTCCCCACCTCGTCTGAACAGGTGTCTCCGAGCTGCAGCGCCGCATTGCTCGCATTCCCGGGGGTTTTGTTCCTGGCGGCGGACGGTCACCGGGCGAGAGAAAGTGGGGGAGGAGGAGGGGGAGGAGGAGGAGTGTGGGAACCAGGGGAATGAGCGACCTGCCGATGGAGACAAACGCCTGCTGTCAACCGGCCGGCGTTGATGAGAAACCCGTGGACAAAAAGCCGGACTTGGCCTCCTTCATCGCCGCCCGTCAGCGGGAAGGCTATTTTCTTGGGGCTTAAGGGCGGGTGGGATACAGCGGTTTAACACCCTTAATCCCCGCATTAGGTTGGATCGCTATCGGTGTGCGATGAATCGTGGGAAATCGCTTTTATGTCGTCGTGCAGAAGCTCCTCTTCCACTCCTCCGGCAAGCGCTTGTTTTTTTAATTGCAGGGGGACTTAAAAAACAAACAAGAAGAAGAAAATCCTAATTAGAGGCCGACGCAGAGTTTCCTGCTGCCGAGTGGTTATTAGCGCATTTCCCTAATTTCATCGACTTCCTCGGGTTTGGTTTTTTTACCGCAGGAGTTGCTTGGATTATACCTGAAGCCACCTCAGATTCCTGTCTGGAGCGGGAAGCGGTTCTCCTGCACATGCTCAGTAGGACGATGACGACGTATACCGATTGTCTATGTAGTCGACAGTCACAGTTATGAACAATCCATCCTTGTGCCCCCGTTGCTAATTTAAGCAGATTCTTCTCTGCTCGTATGTTTTTTTCGTACAAAAAAACAACAACCAGCAGTGCCACCTTGTGGCCCAACGTGATAAACGACACCATTTTTCAGCATTTATGCCATCTTTTTCAAAACGAAAATGCCAAAACGAGCCTCAACCTGCAGCTGATCAGTGGCGCCGATTAACGTGGACATACCGGAGTCTCATTAGACGTTTCCCCACACATGCATGACCATTTAAGCCATTTTTCAGGTGTTTTTTTGTTTTTTTTTTAAATCTCATGTGTGCAGATGGGTCTGGACCGCTGGTTTAGTTTGTTTTCACTTAAAACGCCGGGGAAATTCGTGTTCCTGCTGGAGTGAAGCGTTCGGATGTCTTTACCCTCCGTCCTCCTCTGTGCTTTCGCGGACTTGTGAGCCTCCTGCTGTTCCCGGACGGGGGCGGGCAGGGGGGGGGGGGGGATTAGAACCGGCGCTCTTGGCCGCCGCCGACGATGCTGGCGTGTCTTGCCCCTGCTTGCCCAGCAGAGGTGTAGGGTTTCCCCCCCTCTCGGCACCACCCAAGCCGGCGGGGCGCTGTGGGGGGAAACGATCCCGGCGGGTGTAAAACTCGCCGGAGGAGCCGAGTGGCCGAACGCAAACGTGGGCGTCTGTGCAGGTAGAAATCCTCGTTTTAGAACACGGCCGCAGCTCCGCAGCAAGACGGACAATAACCAGGTTTTCCTTCCGAGATGTTGCCGTGTGAAGGTGGAACTTTTATGAAACGGAAATGCAGAAATGACTTGAAACGTCTCTGCGTCTCGTCTGTAATCGTCACAACGGTTGCACTCGTGGATTTGCTCTCGGGCTGGTCAATGTCAACGTACGCAAAGAGTCGCAAAAGACAGTAAATTATGTCAATTCTCTGCACGTCTACGTGCTCGGATGAAGTCCGACTGCTCAGGTGGATGTGGGCGGCAAGTCTATAAAGACTTTAACATCATCTACGTAAGCGTTTGTGTTTTGTTGTGAATCATTGAATTGAACTTGACGACTTTGTCTGATATCGTCCTGCACTATTCGTCCACTGTTTGTTTTTTATCATGTTCATTTATAATTTATAAATTCTTTTAAATGTGTTTTAATCAAACTATTTCAACAATTTCATGTGTGAAATCCGGAACCGTGTTCCGTCGGAAACTTTGCCGGCATGTATTTTCTCACGGTGACGTTCTGGCAAACACGGCAGCCTGTTGTGTTTTTCTGTAAATGTCAAACACAGTGTGTGTGTGTGTGTGTGTGTGTGTGTGTGTGTGTGTGTGTGTGTGTGTGTGTGTGTGTGTGTGTGTATGTATACACAGGTTTGTGATGGAAAACACAGCAGTGTCGTGTTTCACTCTTCAGACCGGTAATGGAGAAAAAAAAAAACATTCCGCAAAGCTTCTTTTGACTCGTATCGGAGTGTAAGTCGATCCGGAAAAGAGTGACTTTATCTCAGAATCGACAGGAAACGACAAAGTAAACGGGTCGGAGTCGTCGCCGGCCGCGGTTTACGGATCCGAAACGCCTTGAAACAAAGACTCATTCTGTCCCCCGAGAGAGGAAACGCACCACGGAGAGCACTGTGGCCTCCTTGTTCAGCCTTACCGCTCAGTTTTCACCGGCGCCCTCTGGGCACGGCGTTGGATTTACGCTACGGGCCATTATTATTATTTTTGGGGTCCCTTGAAGTCCATTGTTTAGACCCGCGCCGTCGTTCGGCCAGGAGTTGCCGCGCGCCCACGTGCAGGAGCTTGTAGGCAATTTGTCGGCGGCGGGGGTTGAAGGCTATAGCCTTACATGGCGAGGCGGTGGGCCCGCTTGACCGACGTCGGGCTCGTTTTGTCAACGTCTGGTTTATTCATGAGGGTTTTTCCCACGCGTGGCTTTACTATGGCCGTTTCCTCCCCCCGTATGGCGGCGCTGTCAATAATTCAACACGCTCGGGAGCAAAGTAAAACCAAAATAGCCTCCCGGAGTGTTTACTTGTTTTCTGCCGGGGGAGGGGGGGGGCAGGAGTTGATTTTTTTTTTTGTCCGACGT
This sequence comes from Blennius ocellaris, assembly GCF_963422515.1. NCBI lineage: Eukaryota > Metazoa > Chordata > Actinopteri > Blenniiformes > Blenniidae > Blennius > Blennius ocellaris. Next base: position 1,971 of record NW_027661955.1, on the reverse strand, counting down.
GCAAACCGGCGCAATGGATCCGGCCTCGCTGGGATTTGACGGATTTCTGCGCCGTGACCTCCTGGACTGAGGTTTACAAGGCGAGGACCCGTGTCGCCTGTCAGCGACCAGGGGTCCGGTGTTGATATTTCCAGTGCCGGCGGCGTCGGGTTACCAAACACCAACCCACCACCCCTCCCCCACCCCCCCGTCTTCACGTCTAGAGACGACGGCGACAGAAACTCGACCACGCCGCGTGAGACGCAGGCCGTAATTCATCCGAAGGCAATGAGAGCGCGGGCGTGCCGCCATATGTACGCTACTTTTTTATATTTAGTTTTTAAGACGGCAGAGCCGACTTTCCACTCATCTTCACCCTGTTGGGTGGGGAAAAAAATACTCTCAATCACATTTTCAATCACGTCTTTAACACTTAATAAATGTTGGAACTCGATTAATCGAATTTTAATCGCGGTCACGATTTTTGGCTCCAGACGATCTCAACATTCATATTAATCGGAGAAAAATGATTATGTGGTGTTTTCGTTGTGAGACGCTGCAAAACGGCCACTCAGGTATTTCCTGTCGGACAGGAAGTGATGACACATTTAACCCGAACGCGCTAGCTACTTGGCGGTAAGTTACTACTTTTAAATTGCCAGAAAAATTTGTGAATGTCTGGTTTCCGGCTCGCCTTTGTTATACCTGCTGTAAACTAACATATATTGACGATGATAATAACGGCGCGTTCCACCAGTGGTTTACGTTCCGTGTCATGCTAACAGCGGCTACTAGCATTGCTTAGCTTTAAGAGCTTCGCCTCGCTGCCTCGCAGGACGGCCAAAGTATCAACATGATTCGCTAGTGTAGTTTATATTAGTATCTAAAGTTATTTATTTATTGTTTCATAGCGATTGAGTGCAGTACGACATTGCAAGATATGTTTATATATTCAACAGGAGAGTTGTTTTTAAACATGTTCAATAAATTCTGTTCCAAAATCAAAAACATAATCGTGATTTCAATATCGCCCAAAATAATCGCGATTATGAGTTTTTCCATAATCGAGCAGCCCGAGTTGGAACATCTGCTTGCGTCACGTCGTAGCATCTGGGACCCTCGCGGGAAGTGACCGGATCTCAAAATTAACATCCGGAATGAGCGAATATTGGCGTATTCTGACCTTATTTGTGTCCTAATCTGCCAGAAACCCCCGTCCAGTGTCCCCATGTGGCAGGTTGTCCACTCATTTAGGTGTGTTAACGGTTAAAAACCTGTTCCTACAGACCTTCGCCGCCTGGTTTCTGTCAGCTGGGCCGAGACTCTTTATCCAGACTTTCGGATTAAATCCGCCCTTTGTGCGCCGAGCGTCTCGAGTCGTGTCGGATCTGAGGCGTCCGCACTTGTTCCCGCATTTCTTTATTTTCCCCCTTAACTTCTCTGACCCTTTATTCGTCTCGCACGACAACCTCTGAACGCTCGCCAGGCCCAGTGTGTTTGTGTGAATAAATGCTCTTTTTGTGAACTTGTGGAAGTGTGTGTGGATTGGACAGGGCTTCATTTATTCATTCATTCATCTGTAGACCCTCTGTGTGCCGACTCCCTTGTTGCTCGTTCAGTGCAATTAGGGCAATTTGACTGTGAATACCCTTTCACAACAGCCCATTAGGGCCATTAAGCATTCGGTCTTCACTCTTTAATGGGTCCGGGTCATGTGATGGACGCTGATGAATGCGGACGATGGCAGACGGGGGGGGGGGGATAAGATTGTAAGCTGCTGTAACCAGGGAGGGGGGGGGGGGGGCAAAAAAAAAAGCTGGACTCCCCTTCAAGCCACTTTTTGTTGACTCATTACGACGTCACGAGTCTTAAGAGTACAGATCTGATCGTCGTTGGACGAACTCCGGTCACGCAAGGAATAAGCAATGGAATTTTCTTTTTTTCCGTGTAAAATATGGATTTATTAGAAAATGTGATGGAAAATATACCTCC